>NW_007259915.1:79855-91179 GCF_000164805.1 Carlito syrichta
TTCTGCTAGAAAGCCATCTGATCCAGGGCTTTCTTTTGTAGGTAGTTTTCTTATTACATAGTCAATTTCCTTGATTGTTATTGGTCTATTTAGGGTCTCAATTGCTTCTTGTTTCAACCTAGGCAGGTTGTGATATATCAGAAAGTCCTCCATTTCCTTAAGGTTTTCAAGTTTGTTTCCAAACAAGTGTACATAGTAGTTTCTAATGATCTTTTGTATTTCTTCAGGGTCAGATGTGACTTCATCTTTTGTGTTGCTGATTTTGTTTATTTGGGCTTTTCTGTCTTTTTCTTGGTCAGTCTAGCTAGGGGATAATCGATCTTGTTTATCCTTTCGAAGAAGCAGCTTTTTGTTTCATTGATTTTTTTTTGTGTTATCTTTTTATCTTCTATGTCATGGATTTGGGCTTTTATTTTAGTGATCTGGATTCTTCTGCTGAAGTTAGGGTTTTGGTGGTCTTGCTTTTCCAGTTTCCTTAGGTGGCTTGTTAGGCTGTTAATTTGTGATCCTTCCATTATCTTCAAGTGTGTTTGTAGAGATATGAATTCCCTTTTACTACCACTTTCATGGCATCCCAGAGATTTTGGTAAGATGTCTCTTCACTTTCATTTGTTTCCAGGTATCTTTGAATACCTGTTTTGACTCCATCATTGACCCAGGAGTTGTTTAGCATCATGCTGTTTAGTGTCCATGTCTTTGTGGGTTTTGGGGGAACCTTGTTGTTGTTGATGTTTATTTTTATTCACTGTGGTCTGAGAAGGTACATGGTAAAACTTCAATCCTTTTAAATTTGCTTATGCTTGATTTATGGCCAAGTATATGGTCGATCTTAGAGTATGTTCCATGTGGTGATGAGTAGAATGTATATTCTGTGGTCGTTGGATGGAGTGTTCTGTAAGTATCAATTAAGTCCATTTGGTCAAGAGTCATATTGAGGTTCCAGATCTAGTTGCTGATTTTTTTGTCTTTATGAGCTGTCTAGGGTTGTGAGTGGGGTACTGAAATCCCCAGTTATGATAGTGTTAGAGTTGATATCTTTTTTGATTTTACATAGGAGCTGCTTCATGAAAGTTGGTGCTCCTATGTTGGGTGCATATATGTTTAAGATGGATTTTTTTGTTTTGTTTTGATGGACTGAACCTTTTATCATTATGTAGTGACCTTCTGTATCTTTTTTAATTTTTCATAGCTTAAAGGGTACTTTGTCTGAAATTAAGATCGCGACTCCTCCTTTCTTTTGTGTTCCGTTTGCCTGAAAGTTTGTTTCCCATCCTCTTACTTTTATTCTGTGAGTGTCCTTTCTAGTCAGGTGAGTCTCTTGAAGTCAGTAAACTGTTGCCTGGTGATATTTTATCCATTTTGCCATTCTATGTCTTTTCAGTGGTGCATTTAGTCCACTCACATTTAGGCTAATTATTGAAATGCAAGAGTTGATCCCTGTCATAAGGTTTTTGCAGAGTTGTTGTTCCTGCTTGTTTGTTGTCTTTCTTTTGGTTTTGGACCTGGTTCATGTGTGCTTTTTATCTTTTGCCTGTACTCTTGTGAAGAGTTGTTGATGTTGTTCTTTTTTCCTTTTCCTCTGTGTTCAGTACTTTCTTAAGTGTTTCTTGTAGAGGTGGTCTGGTGGCAGTGTAGGTTCTTAGGGATTGGATAGCTGGGAAAGATTTCAATTCTCCCTCACTGATAAAACTTAGCTTGGCTGGATAGGTTATTCTTGGTTGAAATTGTTTATCTTTTAGAACTTTGAAGATAGGGCTCCAAGCTCTCCTAGTCTAGAGGGTTTATGTAGATAAATCTGCTGTTATTCTAGTTGGTCTTCCCTGGTAGGTAGTCTGAACTTTTTCTCTTGCTGCCTTTAGGATTTTTTCTTTTATAGCTACTTCGTTTAGGCAAATTATTATGTGTCTGGGAGTTGGTCTTCTCATTTGTTGTCTTGCAGGGGTTCTCTGAAGCTCTTATATTTGAATTTTTGCATTGCTGATGAGATGAGGGAAGTTTTCTTGAATGATTTCATGAAATGTTTGTTCCAGTGTAGCCTCTCACTCTCTCTCTGCCTCAGGAAGGCCAATTACTCTTAGATTGGATCTCTTGAAGTGATCATTCATCTCTTGAAGGTTTTGTTTTGTCTTTTTAAGCTTCTTTTCTATGTTTTTGATCAGTTTGGGTTAGTTCTGTATTTTGGTCTTCAAGTTCTGAGATTATTTCTTCTGCTTGGCTAATTCTGCTTTCCATACTTATTAGTTTGTTGTTTATTTCCATCACAGTATTCTTTACTGCTGTTATTTCTGTCATCAGCTTCTTCCTATTTTCCTCTTGTCTCACCTCAATTTTTTAATTCTCTCTATTAATGTCTTGATGTCTGGCTTTATTGCATGTGACCAGTCATTCTGGGTGCTCTTCTTTGTTTGTGTTCTGAAGTCTGCTTTCTCTGTGTCTGACCTCCCAGGGGTCTGTGTGAGCCCTATATTCTTCTTTTGGTTTTTCTTCATTTGTGCAGATGCTTCCTCCCTACTTTTCCCTTCCCTCCTCTTCCCCATCTTCTTTGATTCTGTTATTCAGGGGTGGAGGGGTTCTTTTACTTCTATCTGTTCAATCTCCTATTATTTCCAATGTATTTCCTCTTGCTTTGTTCAGTTCTGGAGTTGGACTGTGGGTTAAGGGCAGTCCTTTTTGCAGTTTTGAGATTTAATTAAGGGGGGAGCTGTGATTCAAAATCTCTCTGCAGATCCCAGTATCCACCAACAGGTGTATGGATAGTCTGAAACCCACTTCCCACTGACTTCGAATCTGTCCATGAAGTGGGGTTGTAGGTTTACTCCCTTGGATCCCCAGCAGGTGGTGCTACCTCACCACTCCAGTAGAACTTTATCTGCAGCTGCTGAAGCCTGCAGTTCAGAGGGGAAGGAGCCAGCAATGGTATCCGCGCTGGTGGTGGCCATCTCCCCGTACATGGGGGGAGCTCCACAGGCCTGGCTCCAGGCAAGGGTTGTGGCATGGCAGTGGCAGCAGCAGCTGGGCAGCAGTGATCTCAGAAGATCCTGCTTGCAGGGGCTTCACAGTCCGAAGTCATGGATTGCCTCAGGCATGAGTGGGCAATGACTGCAGCAGTGGCATCCGTGGTTGTGGCAGCAGCCCAGATCGCCATGATGTCTCAGCAGTGGTGGGGTGACGGTTGAGCTCCCTGTGAAGAGCAGGCTGCTGAAGATGGGAGCTACAGCCTGTGTGAGAGAGCTAGGTTCTTTATGAGTGTTCTCTTTCACAGAGGGTCTCACAGACCATGCTGCCCCATTGCCATCTTGCTGGGAGTCAAAGTTTTTTTAAATTTAAGAATATACTATACCTCAATATATCTTTAGGGAAAATCAAATCTGAAATTTTGCATGTTTTCCCAGTTTGATTGTTTTTCTTTGAACAAATTAAATTAAATTGCTTATTTAAAACTAGACTTCTGTATGCAACCCTAGTAACAAAATATCTCAAAATTTAACTCTTTATAAAATAACAGCCAGGCTCGGTGGCTCAGCCTGTAATCCTGTGCCTTTGGGAGGCTGAGGTGAGTGGATTGCCTGAGCCTGCAGGTTCGAGACCTGCCTGGGCAACTTGGTGAGACCTCATCACTACAATAAATCAAAAATTAGCTGGGTGCGATAGCGCGTGCCCGTAGGTCCAGCTACTTTGAAGGCTGAGGCAGAAGGATCACCAGAGTCCAGCAGGTGGAGGCTGTGGTGGCAGGGAGTGGCCACTGCACTCCAGTCTGGGAGGCAGAGTGAGACTCCAACTCAAAAAAAGAAAAAAGAACAAAACAAAAAAAAATAAAAAAAATAAAATGATATTAAATATGTTATTTTTACTGGACATGTGAGAAGCATTATTATTTTATTATTATTATTATTTGAGTCAGTGTTTCACTGCATCGCCTAGGCTGGAGTGCCATGGCATGCTCATGGTCACTGCAGCCTTGACCTGCTGGGTTCAGGTGATCCTTCTGCTTCAGACTTCCAAGTAACTGGATTTACAGGCGCAAACCACCAGGCTCAGCTAATTTTTTTATTGTATTGTATTTTATTTAAAATTTGTTTATTGTAGAGATGAGATCTCGCCAATTTGCCCAGGTTGGTCTTGAACCCCTAGGCTCCAGCAATCCTCTAGTCTCTGTATTCCAAAGTGCTGGGATTACTGGCAAGAGCCAACTCGCACAGCGAGGAGCATTATTTTTTAATTCTTCAGTTATCTATGGCAAAAATAATAATAATTTCCCAAATAAACCAAAAATACTTTATGAAGTGTGAAGTCAGTCAACTTATGTTTACCAGACTGATGTTTGTCAACATTTTTATGTGTTGTTTATTTAATAGCAAGATCAATTGCATTGAATGAACAATCACTTTTATATAAAACAAAATCAATTGTTTTATAAACATTATTCTTCACATAGTTTATCATAAAAACTATCATTATTTATTTGGAGAAAAATGTTGTGTTTCATTTGTTCAAAATCGTTTTGCTTATTAATTCTAAGCTTAGGCTTATGTTAAGAAAAGATAAAGGTTCTTCCTATACTATGTGTGTAATTTTTTTTTATTTTGTTGCTATGAACTGGAATTATGTCTATATTCAACCAAATTGTGCCTGTGAAGTTTATTAAAAAGTTCAGATAACTTATCAAATATTCCCTAAATTATTAGCATTCACCACCTCATAGAAATCAAGACACATTTGATTTGATGTATTAATAATTGTTCATTTCTTATATACTGGGATATTTTTATTTTTATTTTTTTTTGAGTTGGAGTCTCACTCAGTCACCCAGACTGGAGTGCAGTGGCCGCTCCCGGCCACCGCAGCCTCGACCTGCTGGGCTCCGGCGATCCCTCCGCCTCAGCCTTCCGAGTAGCCGGAATTACAGGCATGCGCTACCACGCCCGGCTGATTTTTTGATTTCTTGTAGAGATGAGGTCGCACTGCCCAGGTGGGTCTCGAACCCGCGGGCTCAGGCAATCCACTCACCTCAGCCTCCCAAAGGCGCGGGATTACAGGCTGAGCCACCGAGCCGGGTTTACTGGGGTATTTTTTAATCTAAGGTTGGTGTACTGGCTATCTTTCATGTGCATATCCATATTCAAGTACTACCCTGCTTCTCCTGGGAAGCTGATCTATTTGAGCAGTGCCAACAGGTTCCTTACCTTCTGGTTTCTGGTATGTTGCTCAATAAAAAAAGCACTAAATTGATGTTAAATAGTAAAGTGAGAAGTTTTTAATATATTTTTCCCAGCATCCCTCAGGACAGATTCAGATGGATGGCAGTTCCCCTCGTCCCAACTCACAGACCCTGTCATATAATAATCTTCACCTTTTCACACCTCTCTCCTGCCTGTCTCCCTCTCTACCTTCCCTCACTCCCATCAATAAAGTGATCTTATTTGTTAACTAAAAAAAAAAAATCTATTCTGCATATGATCAGAAACTGTTGCCTGGCTCAGTGGCTCAGCCTGTAATCCCAGCGCTTTGGGAGACTGAGGTGAGTGGATTACTTGAACCCGTAGGTTCGAGACCTGCCTGGGCAACTTGGTGAGACCTCATTTCTACAATAAATCAAAAATTATTTGGGTGTGGTAGCGTGCGTCTGTAGTTCCAGCTACTTGAAAGGCTGCTGGTTGAGGTTGCAGTGGCTGGGAGCGGTCACTGCACTTCAGTCTGGGTGACAGAGTGAGACTCCAACTCAAAAAAACAAAACAAAACAAAATGAAAAACTATTAAACATACTCCTTCAAATATTTCTATGTAAGAGAATATACATCAAATTTTACTCAGAGACTAAAAAGTAGACAAAATCTCCCTGTACTATAAATTTTATTTGTATTATTTGAGATAGTAAAAAAAAAGCTATTCAATTCAATAAAATTATGAAGAAACTGGCATATTTAAAGGTTAAAAGATGAATATTATATATTTAATCTGTGACAATTTTTCTAGGAGTCTTATTAAAAACCACCTAGAAAATTACTTTCTCTATTCATGATGTATATAATTGTGTGATAACTGCCAATCTAAAACACAACTATAATTACAAACAATGATTAGAGTACTGTAATATGTTAATAATATTTTGAAACATCTTGTATCACACTGAAAAAATAGTTCTTTATTACTTTAATCTTTTAACCAGATACGTTTCTGCACTAATGATGTATGATGCATCTAATACAGGAAAACATAGATTCCAACAGACAGTGAAATTAATATAAAAGGTATATTTAAACAGGTTATAATTATTTTGTGGATATTTTAAAATTGATTTTTAAAAGAAAAATAATTATGAAAAATAGTATGCATAATTAGATAAATAAACAAAAATAATTATACTTTAATTTGAATCAAATTATGTTTCAGATATTAAAATTTCATATATTTTTTCACAGCTGAATTTATTCTTTGCATTTCAACAGTACTCATACATTAACAATTATTTGCAACTCAGATGCTGAAAGTTATGATTCATGATTGTTTTAAAGCTAGTGAAAATGTTCATTTATATATATATATGCAGAAAAATATCTAGATTGAATTTTAGCATGTAATGCAATTAAGTAGAGCAATGTAAGCACAGCTTTATGGAAAATTAAAAGGTTTTAGAAATCAGATAAATTAGTCTTGAATAAAGATAGCATTCTAATTTGTGCAAAACCAAAATTTGTATTAAACATTATCAAACTTTGCCTCTATTATCATGATTACTTTAAATCTCTCTTAATCATGGTGAATTAGAAATTGGTTACTGGTAAGTATTTTTATATAATTTTTTGCCATAAAATAGTTTAAAACAATTCTTTACATTATTTAATACTTCAAACTTAATTAAATTCTGAAAATAAAATCTGACTTGTATCATGTTATAACAGGACTATCCCATGGGCTACATTGCCACTGGCTAGTTTTCTAAACGTTTTTTGGGGGGATACTTTGAGCCAACTTACACTGCCAAAAAAAAGTTATAACTTACTTAACACAAGTTTGACAAGTGTGATTTTTTTCTTCACCAATTATGCAACAAAATGAAGAATTGGAGACACCCTTCACAGCCACAGCAACATTTTTCATTAGGAAATTTCATGTAGTGACAAGAAGAAGATGTACAAATGCAAGATATGAACTGGAACCGTTTCATTCTCAGCTAAATAACTGGCACACAGAATAAATTTTACTGTTCTAATTATTGCATTTTATACACACTGGATTTTTTTAATATTTTGCATGATACATACTTAATATCAAGGACATTTTACGTTCTATTTTTTTCCAAAGCTGTTTTGCCTCCAATTTAAAAAGCTGCTGTAAATCTACCGTGACAGGAATAAAATTTCTAATTCTCTGTTTAGTTATGTTGAAACAGTTTAGATTTATATTTTATACAATCTCTTGAATATACTTTAAAGATATCCATGTGTATAATATTCTTCATTTAAATAGGCCTTTTATCTACTATCTAGATTTGTTTCCCTAAAGTTATTATTTCTAATTATGTTGCAATAGTTTATAATAATGCTGATTTGTGTAATCAGCATAAAAGTTACTGAAATATTCTATAGCCATTTGCCATATAAAAAGCTAATATGAAGAAATGATACAAATGTGTAAATAAGAGGCAGACAATATGTGCATTAGACAAAACCTATTTAAACTATCTTGAAAGTGATTCAAGAAGCACACAAAAGTGTTTAAAGTAGAAGTTAGAATATGTTTACTTAATGTGTTCATTGATATAACCCCTTTAAGTCTTAACTTAGTTTAATTATAAATATTTAGGATCATTTTTAAGTGGATAGATTGAAGTAATATTTGTATTTATCTTTATAAAGAATCGTGTTTCATATTCAAGCATGCTCTAGGATGCTTTACATGTAATGGTATACTGTTTTAAATGAATATTCTTCAAGTTTAGTAGTAGTAACAGAATACTAATAAACATACTAAACTAGATATGCTGTGAAATATACACATTTAGAGCAGGAGTCAGTCACCGTAATCACATAGCCCACACTCCTCATTTTACAGCCTGAGATTATTGGAGTACTTGATGTTAACCCAGGATCATGAGAATAAATTACTGGTAAAGCTAAGACTTGACCCAGATAACCTAGTGACCAGGTGACCAAAATGAGGTTTCCTTCTACTATAATAAACAATAACAATTGTATCTGTAGCCACATACTTCTAAATTAACTCTATAGATTCTTCTCAATTCTTGATATTTGTTGTTTTAATTAGATAGCTTATATACATTTTCATTTTGTTTTGCAACCTAAACATAACTTTCAAAAGCATGAACTATAAGTGGTATGTTAATGTAGCAGCATGTTTATTTTTGAAGAAGTCATAATTTTTAAAATTTAGATTTTAGTAATTTAAATATAATTTGTGTAAAGTATATAATATGCTAAAGTTCTAATATTCCCCAAAAGATCTTAGAACTTTTAAGTGGGCAGTGGCAAATTTTGAAAACTTTCCAAGTTTTTCTGTTTGTCATTCTCTGTTTGAATTAATTTGGAGACTCCTTAAAACAAAATAAATACAATCTATTATAAGTAAAAGTAATATTCTATTGATATATATATGTTACAATTATATTATAAGTAATTATATATGTTATATTAACTATATACAGCATGTATATATATAATACACCAGTATTTGCACACCAAAGAACTACAATCTATCATCCCAATTCTTACTGTTACTTTCCAAAGTAAAAATACTATTTGTGTCTTTTTTCCTCTTAAATTATTTATTAAGGTACAGCTGTAATTTAATTTAATTTTGTATACTATACAACTTTTTTAAGTTGGGATCTCACTATGTTGCCCTGACTGTAGTGCAGTAGCATACTCAGGGCTCATCACAAACTTGACCTCCTGGATTCAGATGCTCCTTCTGGGTATTTCCAGATATTCTGTTTGGTCTGTGGTCAGTTTTAGCAGTTTGTCTTTAGGAATGTGTCCTTCTCATCTAAGTTATCTGATTTTTGGCCTACAATTGTTCAAAGTATTCAACTTCTAATTCTCTTGGGATGACACTTTTGTGAAACTCCAAACTCAATCTGTTTCCTGCAGTTTCTGCTAGTTTCTGCAGTTTCTGCTACCACAGTTGTGAAGCTGCCTGTTCAAGGCTAACACAGGGCTGGAAAGGAAAAGTTTGGGGTAGAACAAGTTAAAAAGCCGTGAAGTGGTAATTTTTACTTAATGCGATTTACATTCAATTTTTCTCCTGGTATCCCATTATGATAAAAGAAAATTCTCTTCAAAACTATAGGTGCTAGTAAGCTTGATGTTTACACATTAAATTCAACACATTCCAGAAATTATTGACTTAATAAAATCTCTGTATTGATTTATTCATGATTACTTTTTGAGGCTCTTGATTTCAATAATGTTGACATTTAGGTAATAAAATCTGCCTTGCCAAATGAAAATATTTTATTCTTAAACTTATAATGTAAAATAATTCACTTTTTTAAAAAGAAGGAAAATACTTTGGAGAACTGAGATTAAACAGTTTCTAATAATATTTTACTTTCTAAGATCTTATTATCTTTAATTCTTCTAATATACACAGTCTTGTGCATGAGGAACAATTTGCCTAGAGTCAGAGCAGCTGAAGCTGAGTTTCTGTAGCTAAATCTTTTAGTTAACCTTTTCAGAAATACTATTATAATCCTTAGCCTCCAATGGAGTCAACTGGCCTTTGGGAAAAGGTACTTTTTATTTTTGAATGGAGTCTCCCTATGTCTGCCCATGCTGGAGTGCAGTAGTATGATGGCTGCTACTGCAGTCTCGCCCTGCTGGGTTCATGCAATCCTTTCGCCTCAACTTTCTACCACAGCAGGCTAATTTTTTGATTTATTGTAGAGACAGGTCTTGCCAAGTTGCCCAGTCTGGTCTAAACCCCTGGACTCAGGCAGTCCTCTGCCTTGGCCTCCTTAAATGCTGGGCATGAAACACCACACCTGGTGAAAAGCTATTATTTTTAAGAGGCTCCGGATCAGTTGAAAATATCTATACTGCTTCATTTTCACATTTTTTACATAATACCTATCAAAGTCAGTGACACTGTGCTAAATAATAACTGCAGAGTAAACCCACTTGTTTTTAGGTATCGTGTATTCTGTACTTTACGTGATTGGCTAATTGCAGTAATTTGTTTTTCACTGACAGTGAAATTTCACTCTGTGTAGGAGTTGCCAGTCACTGCATAACAGGTCACAATCACACTGTTCTCTCTAAGCATTCGTGACTACCCACAATCCTAATCCTCAGAGTTTATTACTTTCTATCTATTAAAAAATTGTATGATCCAAAACAACATCAGTACCTATGAGTACTAAGGATGAGAGCAGATACAAGGTGTTATTGCATGTCTTTGTTTCTGTATTCCTTTGAAAACTTTGTGTATGCCAAAATATTATTTTTTATTAAAGCTAGATGACATCTATTGTTTGTGATATTCAGCAAACACAAATTGAAAAATGTCTTATTAAAGCATTACTTAATGGAGACCATATACCTAGATCCACCATTTATGGTCCTTAATGTTTTCAATCAATTGTTTATCTATAAAAGGGGAAATATGCTAATTATAAAAATTATAGACAATAAAAAATACCACTATTTATAACCACACTACAGAAAGCCTGCTAATATGTTTTTGTATTCTTCTTTACAGCACTTAATGCATGAAATCTTATATATTAATCAATAGGTGAAGAGAGAAAAGGAAAGACATATAGACGTGCAATGAGGCAACACTGTATGCATAATTTACATCTTGCTTTATTGTACCATTTTCTAGATCCATGTTAAGTGACATTTCAGCTGCCCTTGCCACAGAAACAAAAACAATGGGAAACTATGTAGGTTAACCAATATGCTAATTTGTTTCAATGGTAACCTTTTTACTATCTATATGTATTCCTTCATATCATGTTCCTTAAATACACACAATAAAACTTATTTATTTTTATTAAGAAATTATTTCCTGCTGAGAGCAGCCACTGCACTCCAGTCTGGGTGACAGAGTGAGACTCCAACTCCAAAAAAAAAAAAAAAAAAGAAATTATTTCCTAATCCAGTCCTCTTTTGATGGACAGCATGGTTGCTATTGTGAACAATGCTGTGATAAACATACGTGTTCAGGTATCTTTTTTATAGAGTGCATTGAGTTCTTCAGGGTATATTCCCAGTAGGGGGATTGCGGGGTCATATGGGAGGTCAATATTTAGAGCTTTTAGAAATCACCACACTGTTTTCCACAGAGGTTGCACTAGTTTGCAC
>NW_007259915.1:91525-104467 GCF_000164805.1 Carlito syrichta
TGGGGACAGGGAGACACCCCTTATCAACAAGGGTGCCTGAACGAAGCATATTTGTATACCTAATTCTTAACTGTACTCGACAATATTAAAATAAAAAATATTGAATAAAAAAAAAGAACTTATTTCAACCATGCGTATAATTCCTCTGATACTAGGGAAGAATATTTGCAAATTCATGTTTCTACATATAAAAGTCACATTCTCTAATCAGTCTTCTTTGGTAATAAAATTGATATTTTGACTTTATTTGGAATCAGGGAAAAGCAGGTTTACTATTTTGTTCTATCCAGTTACATCTGTTGCATTATGAATATAAAAAATAGTGAATAGAATTATTAGAATAAAATGTGGAGTATAAAATTATTTTCAGTCTTAGTAAGCATATGTTATATGGAATTCTAACAATTTTCAAATCACTGTAAATCAAAGAAGGTTTGTATAAAGTTGAGTGACTATTTCGATACAAGAGGGACTATTTTGTGGCTTGTTAGTATGTTGAGTGCTGCAATTGCCACTAAATTGTGAAGATGCAGACCTTACCTAAGTACAGATAGATGTGACAAGGATTGGTTAATGAGCAAAAAATAGTTTTCAGTTTTTAGTACAGACATATAACATAAATTTGAAGAACAGATATTTTTTGGTTTTACTATATTTCTGACTCAAGTGTGCAAAACAGAGCCTGATGATTATTTTTTTCTTTCTTTTGAAATAACAAACATTAAGTTCAGACTTTTTCTGATCTCTTTTGATAGATCTTCAAATTTTTTTATGATTGTGATCTGCCTTCCAAACTATTGAAGATGAGAATTTTGCCACAAGTTTTCCCATACCATGAAAAGGGGTATCAAGTTTTCAACTTCAATATATATTTTCTAGTGCAAAAATTTCAATTCGTGTACACATATTTCAAGATTTCGCTGTACCAGTACTTCAGTACACCCAGTATTCGATCTGTTGTTACATAAAGGTAATGTTAATATAACAAAGAGATCTCAAGAATAATTCAAGTAAGATATGTATTTTGTACATGTTTAACAATCCAAAGCAAAGTTCACAGTCTGCCCTGCCATTCTGTCCATGGGGCATTTATCTCTATGTCTTAAGCATAAGTTCTCTACACTTCACAGTAAATTGAAAACAAACAAAAATCCAATAGTTTTATTTTAGACTTTGTGAAGAGACTTGGTTTAATTTCTAGTCATAAGCCTTTGGCCAGAAGTTGGTCATATGGCCAAAACTACCTATGAGCAATGCCAGAAATGCTGTTTCTAGGTAGGCAGCCATTTTCCCAGACAAAATCTGGGAAAAGATAGGAAAAATGAACATTGGGTGCACAAATGCCAGTCTTTGCACATGAAGAAACTTATTTTTTGCCTGTCTTGTTTTGTTTTTGGTTTTCTTGGGTTTTTTTGAAAGCAGGATTTATTGAGAAGACAGAAAAGCTCCCACAGTGGGAGGGGACCTTAGGGGTTTGCCGCTGTCTTTTTTATAAAGATAATTTATAACCATTTAAAAAAATAAGAAATAATAATATAAATACAAATTAAAACTATTATAAACAGATAGGAATTAAGATAAAATAAGTTGGACTTTATAAATTTGTTTTTAAATTTAATTTAATGTAAAAAATTAAATTTAAGTTGATAGATAGCATAATATGTTTTTGTCATGTCCATCATGATATTTTGAATTATATATACATTAAAGAATGGATACATCTTACTAATTAACAAATGTGTTACTTCACATAGCTACCGTTTTTGTGGTGAAAGCACATAACATCCACTCTCTTTACATTTTCTAAGAATATTATATATATCATCATTTACTATGGTAGCTTTACTGTACAATAGAACTCTTGAAATTTGTTTACTTTTTAATCTAATTGTAATTGTGTGTCTTTTGATCAGTATCTCTTCATTTCCCTTCCCTGCCAATCACCCCAGCTTCTAGTAACAACCATTATGCTCTCTACATCTATGAGATCAAACAAGCGAAATTCTATTTTTCTAAATTCTGCATGTGAGTGAGAACATGTGAGTTTTGTTTTTCTGTGTCTTCCTTGTTTACTTAACATAGTGTTCTCCCAATTCATCCATTTTGTTACAAATGAGAAGATTCAATTCTGTTTTATAGCACAATAGTATCCCTTGTGTATCTATACCATATTTTCTTTATCTATCTATCCATTGATGAAAAGTTAGATTGATTCCATACCTTGGCTATTATGAATAATGGTGCAATAAACGTGTGAGTGCAAATATTCCTTCAACACAGTAATTTTATTTCATTTGTATATATACCCAGTAGTAGGATGTTGGATTATATGGTAGATCTATTTTTTTAGTTTTGGGGAGTATCTTCATACTGTTTTCTCTAATGGTGATACTAGTTTACATTACTATCACAAGAGTTGTCTTTTCTTCACATCCTCTTCAATTCTTGTCATCTTTTTTTCTTTTTGAAAATAGCCATTCTAACTGAGATGAGGTGATATATCATTGTAATTTGATTTGTATTTCCCTGATGTTTAGTTATGTTGAGTTATTTTTTAAATGTACATGCTGTTTATTTGTCTTATTTTGAAAAATGTCCTTTCAGGCCTTTTTCCATTTTTAATTGAATTATTTATTATTTCCCATTGAGTTGTTTGAGTTTCTTATTTATTTTGAATACTAATCCCTTCTTAGATACATAGTTTGCACATATTTTCTTCCATTATGTAGGCTGTCTCTTCACTGTGTTGATTATTTTCTGTACTATGCAGAAACTTTTTAGTTTGATGTAATCCCACATGCTCATTTTTGCTTTTGTTGACTGTGCCTATGGTACTAAAAAAAAAAAAATCCTTACCCATATAAATGCTATGAAGAATTTCCCCTATGTTTTCCTTTAGTAGTATCATAGTTTGGGATCTTACATTTAAGTCTTTAATTTATTTTGAGTTAATTTTTTGACATGGTGCTAGATAAAGGTCTAACTCAATGATTCTGAATATGGATGTCCAGGGTTTTTTAACATAATTTATTAAAATGACAGTTCTTTCCCAATCTGTCCTCTTTAATTTTGTTAATGCTTCAGTCACAGGAAAATTTCTTTTTTTCAGAGAAACTTTAGAGGTTTTGTTTGTTTGTTTCATTGCTTGTTTCAATATTAAGGGCTTCAAATGACTAAATGAGGCTCACCCACATTATCGAGTATTATATTTATTGATGTCAACTGAATATGTAGATGTCAACCACAACTACAGAACACTTTTGGTGCGACATCTAGATTAGTGTTGGATTAACTGACTGGTTACAGTTGGTTAAATTGATACATAAGACTAATCATCATGATTACCAAGGAAGACAGTGGTTAAATAGAGCAATATAGATAAACCCACAAATAACAGAGGGAAGCAGACTACTCAATTTATTTCTTGTACTTAGCTTTTATTAAAAGGTGATAAAAAGGAAAATATAAGTCAAACATAAAGAAAATATAGCTCAACTTCTTAAACAAAATTTGAAGTAAGACTACTCTATCAATGGTGAATATCAATATAATTAGAAGCAAGTGAAAGATTGTAATTTTCTCCTTTTTCTTACACAAAATGCCTAAAAATGTAGGCTAAGTTCAGTTACTTGAGAAAAAAGTAAATAAAACTAGAGCAATGCATAAAATGACCAAGCTAACATTTTATTTATTTTAGCTTCAAGATCACAGCAGAGCCAACGCGAGATAAAATGTGTCAGAAAGTAAGCTGAATGTTTTAGAGAATGAAGTCAATAAGAAAGAATTAACATTTATCCATCTTCTTAACATTCAAACAAGTTGGGAAAATATTTTTACACTATATGATATAAAGGTATAAAGGTAATTTAAATGTGTTAAATTTAACAGTTCTAGATTAGATGAGAAGACCTTCGTAAGAACGCTATTCTGTCTTTTTGTCTTTCTAGTTTGGCTACCAATATTAGAGTGGGGTGGAAGTGAAGATTGCTTACGAACATAACATTCAAGTGAGAGGAAGGAGTATAGCTAAAAATAGTCACACTAAATTATGTCTAATGCCAAAAAGATCGATTTCTCCCACACATTAGTATGCTTTTACGGAAAAAAGTGTGACTGTGTGCAGACAAAAACAAATAAATACAACTCAAAGTCCAACTTTATTTTTCCTGTTTATACACTTTCACAATATTTCCGTCTGTTATGATGCTGTTATGTCACACAAAACAGAAAACACATTTCTTCTTTAAAAGAAATAACCAAAAAGTACATAATATTTGGATTCTCACTTCAGAGCCATGATCTTAAGGGTGACATGTAATCTTCTGGAGGCCTTCTCATCTCATTATAATAATAGGAAATCTGTTAACCAGTAAACCTTTATAAAAACCTTGTTTTTTGTTTTTCCAGTTGGAGTCTCACTTTGTTGCCTAGGCTGGAGTGCAGTGGCATGCTCATGGCCACAGCAGTCTCGACCTAGTGGGCTCAAGTGATCCTTTTGCTTCAACCTTCCAAGTAACTGGAACTACAGGCACAGGCCACCATGCCAGGCTAATTTTTTTATTTATTGTAGAGATGAGATCTCACCAAGTTGCCCAGGATGGTCTCGAACCCTGGTCTCAGAGTATCCTCTCGCCTCAACCTTCCAAAGTGCTGGGATTACAAGCTTGAGCCACCATGCCTAGCTTTATATCACTTTTTAAGAATAATCCAGAATCTTACAGTTATAAATTCGAAATTACAGAAAATTTCTTCTCAAAGTAACTTGTCTAAAGTCACATAAATAATAAGTGGTAGAGAAAATAAAAGGAAAATTTAACTATGACAATACAACATACATACACAATGAAAATGGGGTATATCCATGTGTACTTAGGGCACAAAAGAGAAAATAAGTTAATTAAATTAAATTAAATTTCATGGTTATAAAAATGATATAGCAAGTAGTCAATTTGGGTCAAAACTATAGCATTAACATCTGCAACTGACCATCCAGATATAGCAGATATTTGTCACATCTTTCATATCCTGCATATTATCTGCCCAAAATGTCAGAAGAATGAAGCTTTTTTGTTATACAGGGCAATTTACATATTTATTATTTAAGAATGTGAGTCTAAGTTTGCACTATTAGTATATGTTTGAAGCAGTCTCAGATCATTTTTATTGAGTGTGTTAGTTTAAGGTGGAACTCAGAAAATACCTAAATTTGTATTGATATCCTTTCTTTTCTTCCCAACTTCACAGGCATAATTTTGATAATCAGTGTCAATCACTTCAATAAAAAGCATAATTAATTTTTTTCCTAATTACCTTGTGACATGTGAACTTCAAAAAGCCCAATGACCATCTTGTCATCTAATTCAAAGAGATAAATCATTGTGGTTATCCCTAGTGGAAATATTTAATCTCTGAGCACTAAATTCTATAGTTGGACTATGGTGACTCAAATAGTAAGAAAAAAAGCATTTGTATTAGAAAGATTTAGGAAAACCTGCCCTCTATATTGTACAGTGGTTTGCAACATCATTCTTCAGAATGGCATTTCAAACTCACAAAGAGTTGTCTTCCATCTAATACTATTATTAAAATTCTGGGTCATCCAGTGTTTTAGAAAGCATTCTGCTTCTGATTGATGAGACAGATGATGAAACCATTGGATCCAAAATAATCTATTGTCTTACGTCCTTCTCTATGAATGGGGTTCATACTCTAATGTTTTGTTGAGTGCCATACCATAAATTTATATAAGGTCAATAAATAAATGAATGGTAGTACTGCAAAAACAGGATATCTGATAAAAGTGAATCCAGATTCCTGCTAACTACTAAGTTGCTAGCTAGATTTCTTGTCATATGATGACATTCCTAGAGTTAGAAACTGAACAACAACAAAAAAGGAGACAATACAATTATTAGGGAATGTTTTCAAGGAGGTCACTGTAAAATATTTTCTTATCCATATCCACATTTGCACATATGACACCAAGGAAGTTACAAGACTTTTACTGGCATTACAATGTAGTAACTTTCAGAATCAAGACCTAGGTTTATTTTGCAGGAATTTTGAGACTAAGTCTATATAAGACAAGAAATTACTCTAACAATATTATAGAAGTTCAGAGTTTTAGCCACTTAAGATAAAAGTATGGACATTTAGACTTATTTTTCTCTTGATTTATACACATTGGCATCAGTGCCAACCTCTCTAATCTCCTATCATATCCAATAGCAGAATCTACCTGGCTACACAAAGCGTAGTCCTCCATAAATCTTTGGTTTCAAATGACCCTAGTTGATAATTTATCTTTTTTTTCCTCAACAAGATACAAGAAAGTATCAAGAGCTCATCCAAGAATATTAATTATATTGCTGCTGTGTTTACAACATGTAACATATTTTTTTTTTTTTTTTTTTTTTTGAGTTGGAGTCTCACTCTGTCGCCCAGACTGGAGTGCAGTGGCCGCTCTGGCCACCGCAGCCTCGACCTGCTGGGCTCTGGCGATCCATCCGCCTCAGCCTTCCGAGTAGTCGGAATTACAGGCAGGCACTACCATGCCCGGCTACTTTTTTGATTTATTGTAGAGATGAGGTCTCGCCTGCCTAGGTGGGTCTCGAACCCGCGGGCTCAGGCAATCCACTCACCTCAGCCTCCCAAAGGCGCGGGATTACAGGCTGAGCCACCGAGCCTAGCTGCAACATATTCTAATAACCGATATTCCCTTGAGGTTTTGTTCTTATCTTTACCTATGACATACTGGAAAATAGAACTTAATAATCTGTAGACTTTTTGATAAACCACACGGAACATACTTCAAAACTGTATCGCTAGAGAATGAAAAGTCTGAGACATGTACATTGGCTTCTATTCCATTTTCACTGAGGGAAGTACTTTTGAGAGAGACTTACATGCAGCTTAGCAGTTCTCTATAGATTGAAGAAGTCAACATGCATGGAATTGCCAACCCTGCTATATGAATTGACAACTGCTGTATAACAAATTTAGTGGTTTAAAATAACATACATTCATTATTTCATAGTTTCTGTGGGTTAGGAAATTGGACACAGCTTATCCAAGTTATCTGCTTTAAAGTTTCTCAAAAGTCTGCAATCAAGATGTCAACCAAGGGCCTCAATTATCTTAAAGCTTAAATGGAGAAGGATTCACTTCTAAACTGACAAGGTTGTAGTTAGAATTCAGTTTTTGTGAGCTAACTGAACTAAAGGTCTAATTAAAAGACCTCTTCATATCTGACTGATATTTACAGGCTTTCCTTTGTTTCACGATGAACTCTTAAATATTGCAGTTTGCTTCATTTAAACATCCAAGCCAATAAAGCATTAGAGAGAGCCAACAAATAAGATGGAGGCCAATTTGTTTTGTAACCTAGTTACGAAGTGACAACCTATCACTTTTGATTTCTATTCTTTAAAAGTGAGTCATTAGGTGCAACTGACATTCAAACAGAGGGAATTACACAAGGGAGTGAATACTATGAAGTGGTGTTATTGTAAGCCATATTAGAATTCTGTCTACCATACATAAGGTGCTTAAATTATGTGGGCTGACAAAATGTGACCCAGTGCACCAAAATTATCTGCTAGAATTAACTGTAAAATTTTTTAAATGTCTTAATATAGTAAGCACATATGAAATTGTCATTTCACATAAACATGTTAATGAAAAATAGACATAATGCGTCTTCAAAACACAGAAAAAAGGATAAAGGAACTTGTTATTATCTACATTTTTTTTCATTATGAGCCACTAAAGTCCAAGACTTGCCTGAGGTTTTAAACTAAGTGTTTTATATAGAATATAGATAGGCACATTGGAACAACCAAACTAAAAATAATAAAGTAATTTTTCAGTATCGTTACTTGATTATAACCAAATTCATCAAGACTAGCAAAAACACTAATCAAACCATGTAAAACAAATTATGCGCTACAGAAGTTTACAAATGAGTCAAGCTTTGCCAAGCTTTTTAAATTCAAATTCTCATTAAAAGATCTTTATTTCAGTGAATTTAAGTAAAAGGCAAGCAGGATAATAAATACTTCCTTTCTCCTTAGAAAGAATATGGGTCTGAAAAAGATTGGAACTATGATTTATTAATGTTAATAATGTAGACAAATTAAAAAGTGCTGACTTATTTTCTGGAATTTGAACAAAAGAATCACAATATATAGGCATGCAAAGTAAATTTTTCTAGTATTTGTCACAAGACAATATAACTCATGATCCTCAAATATTTTTCTATAGACTTGCTAATGTCTTATTTCAAGAACTAGAGACATATATAAAACCTACTTAATTTTGTCTTTGGGAATAACTAGGAAATAAGTGGTAAATAAATGTAAATTGATTAAAACATTCAACTTTATTACTTGCATTCATAAATTCAATAAACACTTTTTGTTGATATAGATTAATAAATAGTTTCTGATAACAATTTAAAAATCCATTCCTTTCAAATAACTTTACCTAGGTTTTTTCATGTACTATATTTTTGGCATTTTAGATATTATGTCTGTTGCTATATCTTATATCTTATACAATAAGCTATCTTTACATGAGCAATGTTGCAACTTATTATCCTAGTTAATTATGAACATTTTTAATCAGATCCCAGGTTGCGGATTTCCTTCCTGCCTGAGCCATTTTCTGCTATTTATACATAATATTTCATGGATTAGAATATTTTTTGTATTTAGAAAATACTGTGATGACAAAGTGAGTCTACCTGAAGTATTGTTTCTACGTGTTTGAAAAAAATCATGACTTTTAATTACTAAATTTAATTCTTAATGAAGAAGTTGGATCTTTAGAAACATTTTGAAAGGATAGTCATCTTCACTGACTTTCTCCCGCAAAATCAGTTTCAGATCTAACATTCCAGAAAGCATTTTACCAGAGGTTGCTGCTGTGTAGAGCCTGTCAGAGAACATTTTTCCTTACACTAGCTGATACAGTCTATAGATACGGAAAAATAGATACCATGACAAGAAGTTTAGAACACAGGGCAAGTCAGGAAATTCTGTTAGAGGAGCCATATATTTTTTGTTTCACCTTACTCAAGTTCAAAAGTTAATTAGCTCAGGAACAGAACATTCAGTTCTCTAAAATATGAATTAATTAGTTGAAATGACTAGAGTATAATAATTTAATTGCAATATTTGTTTTCAATATTTGTTTAATTTATTTTTATTGAATATACTTAAGACATGCAACGTATTTTCAAACATACTAGGACATGCATAATGACATGATTATAATATTTAAACATATTAAAATATCTATCACCTTCCAAAATTTCTTTTTTGTGGTAAGGTCACCTTAGTAGTTTTTCAATGCACAACTCAGTATTATTAACTAGAGTTTTCATGCTGCACATTACATCGCTAGACTTATTCATCCTATATAATTGTAAATGTGTAGCCTTTGACTTCCTTCCCCCATTTCCTCCTCTTCCCTTCACCTGGCAACCACCATTCTACTGTTTCCATTTATTTGAAATTTTTTTGTTGTTATATTCTGAAAATAAGTGAGATCATACAGTTTTTCTTCTTTCTTGGTATGTCTGCTTATCATACTTAGCATAATGTCTTCCAGATTCTTCCAATTGTTGTAAATGGAAGTATCTTCTTTTGTAAGGCTGAATAATGTTGTATTTTATATATATATATATAACACTATATACACATATGTATACATGTGTATTCACTTATATACAGTTGACCTTTGAACAACGTGAATTTGACTAGCATGGGTTCACTTATACATGGATTTTTTTCAATGAAACAGAATGAAATATAGTACTCATGGGATGCAAAATCCTCATATACTGAGGGCCAACTTTTAATATAAGCATGTTCTGGGGGATTTGACTATGCCCAGCTTTTGTTATAAACAGAAGTCCTAGAACCAGTCCTCCATGTATACTGAGGAATGACTACATATACATCATAATTTCTTTATCCATTCATTCATTCAAATGGTCACCTAGGTTGTTTCTTTATCTTGTCTATTGTGAATACTGATGCAAGGAATATAAGAGAGCACATATCTCTTTAATGGACTGATTTCATTTGTGGGGAGTATATGCATAGCAAAGGAATTTCTGGGTTATATAGTAGTTCTACTTTTAATAATTTTTTTGGAACTTCCACATTGTTCTGCACAACAGCTATATCAACATATATTCTCACCAACAGTTATAAACGTGCCCTTACCTCCGCAGCCTAATAAACAATTATTTCTTGTTTTTTTTTAAATAATAGCTATCTTAAGGGGTCGAAAGTGATATCTCATTGTGAGTTTGATTTGCAATCCCAAATTATTAGTGATATTGAGCATCTTTTCACATATCTGTTGACCATTTCTTCAGAGAAATGTCTGCTTAGGTCTCTTGCACATTTTTTAACTAGGTTATATGAGCTGTGTGAGTTCTTCATATTATTTGAAAATTAACAGCTTATCAGATATATGGTTTGCAAATACTTTCTCCCAAATTATTTCATTTTGTTGATTGCTTCCGTTTCTATACAGAACATTTTTAGTTTGATGTCATTTCACTTGTTTATTTTTTCTTTCATTGCCCAAATTTATGTTGTGATATCAAAAAAAAAACAGGCCAAAACCTATGTTGAAAAGATTCCCCCTTGTTTTTTTCCAGAAGTTTTACAGTTTCAAATATTATTTTAATGGATTTAATTCACTTTGAGTTTATTTTTATGCATAGTACAAGGGTCTGGTTTCATTCTTTTGAATGTGGAAATTCAGTTTTTCCCACATCATTCATTGAAGAGACAATCTTTTCCCGATTTTGTCTTCTTGATGGACTTGTTGAACATTAGTTGACTGTATGAGTTTGAGTTGATTTGGGGGCTCTCTACTCCATTCCACTGACTTGTATGCCTATTTTTATACCTGTAATGTATCGTTTTGATTACTATAGTCTTGTAATCCAAGTTTAGATCAGAAATTGTGGTCCCTCCAAATGTGTTTTTCTTTCTCAAGATTCTTTTTGCTATTTTTTTGTGGCTTTATGTATATTTTAGAATTGTTTTTTATATTTCTGTGAAAAATGTGATTTAAATTTTATAATGATTGCATATAGTCTATACAATGTTTTAGATACATGGACATTTTAACAATATCAATTCTTCTAATCCATAAGCATGAAGTATCTTTTTATTTATTTGTATCTTCAAATTCCTTCATCAGTGTTTTATAGTTTTAAGTGTAGTGATCTTTCTTTTCTTTGGTTAGATATATTTATGTGTCTTTTTCTTTTTGATGCTATCATAAATGGCATTGCTTATGATGTATTAGAGTACTTGCAAATACTAAAATATATTACATTTTATTAAATTGCATTAGTTACTGGGTTTTGTCGTTAAAAGACATAAAGTGCTTCATTCTAATAATGTGATCATGCAACTTTCTTATGAGAAACAGTCTTTTGAAGGTATTTTAACAAGTAATAAATTGATTTTTGAGTCTTTCTAAAAAATTAAAATTTGAAAAATAAAAGAATTAAAAATTTACCAAGATATTTAGGTTATTGCTGAAATTGATGTAGCATATTAATAAAAGAGTGTTAATAGTATACCTAAGTATGTATATTTATGTATATGTATGCATAAATAAATAATACATACACACATTCCATGTTTACAGGGAAAGGTGTGTATTTCAGAAGTGAAAAAATTATAACTCAATTATGGCATTCCTTAAAAACATTTATATTTAAATTTTGTATTTTTGCATTTTCAAGTGTAGATTTGTATGCTCAGTTAAATTCAAAATCAATCTCATAAGCAAGAATACAAAAACAACAGAATGCTGCTTGCTTTTTTATTTATAAACACCCGCCAAATACAAAAAATTCTAGCTCTTGTCTCTAAATGATAGTTTACTATGTGTGTACAATGAATAAATAAGTTGTATATTTAAAATGAATATTAAATAAATAAAATTTTATTTGAATTGGACATGGAGCCTCTCATTTCAGGGTCAACTAAAGCTGAAACTAGTTGGATATATATTTTTAATTGTCATGATTGTAAATTTGATTCAATTCTATTAGTTAGTATTTAATTTTTATATTATAAATTTGGAAAAGATGCTCAGAAACACAAAAAGTAGAAAAAAAAATCTCACCACACTTAATCAGGTATATAATAAATAATCCCTAACTCACTTCTGTCATAATACTGAAACTACCTCATAGCATCATTTCAATTTTATCTGGATATTTTTACTTAATGTTATTAAATTAATTAAAAGGTTTTTAATATTTTTTAAATGATCATATTTTCCCTTCATTCATTAAAATTCATAGAATTACATCAATAGAATTTATCCTTTAGAATCAAACATATAATACAGGCATGATTTCAGGGTAAACAGAATAAAATGTGTCTTGATTTAATATATTTATATCTTATTAAATAATTTGGAAACTCTACAGTGAGACTATTCCTCATTTTATCCTACCACCTTATTGATCCATGCCCCTACCTGACTGCAGACTATCTTTCTCCTGATTTTACTTTTAGTACTTTTATCTGTTAATGGCACCATAGAGAACAGAAGGCACTCTCAAATAATGCTAATACAAGGAAGTTTTAATAAATGAGTTATTTATAAAAGCGTAGGGAGAGTGTTTGAAAACCAAAAGTTGCTACCATAGGGAGAACTGAAGACATTAGAGATGAGAGGTGTTACCAGAAATCAAAGAAGAATGAATTTGCTGCTTGCTTTAAATGTAACATAGCCAAAGAAACTTGCAGAAAGTAATCAGATTAATCCAAGTAATTAAATATCCTTATCATACTATGATCTTTCCCTTCAATATCATTCTGAAACTTGACACTGGCTGAACTCAAGCCTAAGCCATGTGATATGAAGCCAGATGATATAATCCACACAGTCCAA
>NW_007259915.1:104487-166302 GCF_000164805.1 Carlito syrichta
TGCTTGCTTTTTTATTTATAAACACCCGCCAAATACAAAAAATTCTAGCTCTTGTCTCTAAATGATAGTTTACTATGTGTGTACAATGAATAAATAAGTTGTATATTTAAAATGAATATTAAATAAATAAAATTTTATTTGAATTGGACATGGAGCCTCTCATTTCAGGGTCAACTAAAGCTGAAACTAGTTGGATATATATTTTTAATTGTCATGATTGTAAATTTGATTCAATTCTATTAGTTAGTATTTAATTTTTATATTTTATATTATAAATATGGAAAAGATGCTCAGAAACACAAAAAGTAGAAAAAAAATCTCACCACACTTAATCAGGTATATAATAAATAATCCCTAACTCACTTCTGTCATAATACTGAAACTACCTCATAGCATCATTTCAATTTTATCTGGATATTTTTACTTAATGTTATTAAATTAATTAAAAGGTTTTTAATATTTTTTAAATGATCATATTTTCCCTTCATTCATTAAAATTCATAGAATTACATCAATAGAATTTATCCTTTAGAATCAAACATATAATACAGGCATGATTTCAGGGTAAACTTAGAATAAAATGTGTCTTGATTTAATATATTTATATCTTATTAAATAATTTGGAAACTCTACAGTGAGACTATTCCTCATTTTATCCTATCT
The DNA here is from genome assembly GCF_000164805.1 of Carlito syrichta. Classification (NCBI taxonomy): domain Eukaryota; kingdom Metazoa; phylum Chordata; class Mammalia; order Primates; family Tarsiidae; genus Carlito; species Carlito syrichta. The sequence continues at coordinate 105,151 of NW_007259915.1, forward strand.
ATCCATGCCCCTACCTGACTGCAGACTATCTTTCTCCTGATTTTACTTTTAGTACTTTTATCTGTTAATGGCACCATAGAGAACAGAAGGCACACTCAAATAATGCTAATACAAGGAAACTTGACACTGGCTGAACTCAAGCCTAAACCATGTGATATGAAGCCAGATGATATAATCCACACAGTCCAATCACTGAGGCAGAAAGGCTGAAAATAGAAAATACTTGACAGAGTGTCATATTAGCTTTATAGGAAAAATTGGAGAAAGAATGGGACATACCTCTGTGATTAGGCCACATGGATTCTCTAAAGGCCAAGGTAAGAGGAAGATCAGGTGCTTAAGAGAAGGGGAAAAAATGCCTGTCTAAAGTTTAATTAAGCTAAGGGAAAAGTTATGATTTTCTTGTTTAATGATCTCTATTTCTTCAGTGACTACTCCTATTTATGTTCAGATCATTTATAATTTGTCCATATTTTCTACTTTCTGCATTCAGTAGGCCTCGTGTTTGTCTAGGTATAAGTAACTCACTGGGGACCTTGATAATTTTTCTGAGCAGGTTTAGACTTCTGCACAAACTTTTAGACCACGAGGAATAAGTGAGATTTTAGCAATGCTTTCAACTTCCACTGGATATCCCTATTAAATGCCTGGTTTGTCATTGTGTTGTTCGTTCCCACTATGACCTCAATCTATTCCATATCGGACTTGCCTAATGATTTGCCACTGAGATCTCTATAGTTTTTTATAGTACAGGGAATGAATTTCCCCAGAATGTACTCCAAATAAAATTAGCCTACTGAAAATACACCAGGGCTGGTGGTACATACATCCTAACCTACTTGTTGGGGAGATGAAAGCAATCACTGGTTGAAATGCCATTGAACAAAATTTTACCAGGATTGAAGAGGATTTCTTGAATAAATAATGCTTCTTGATTTGTTGAGTCTTGAACTGGTTGTTTTTGACAAGTTTGTTAAGTGCTGTCATTGCTTCTAGGGGATAGTAATAAAACTAACCAAGCTTCTCACTCAAGTCATTGAGGAGTTCTCTTCTCCTCCTCCCCATTCTACATTTTTAAACCCAGACTTTTTTTTGTCTCAATGTGTTTTCTACACTTGGGGTTAGAGAGGCTATTCATAGAAGGGCTTAAATAGATTATGTTTTGCTTTCTCCTTTTTCATACCTCTTTTATCTAATTAATCACAAATTGTTACCAATCTTATTGCTAAATATTCTTTAATCAGAATAGTCCATTCCATATTACTGTATTTCAAAAAAGTAAATTTCTCCTAAATATCCTCTCTGCTTGTCTCTCTTAGAACAATATTTCCCCTTGAATATCATAGAATGTGACTGAGATTAAAATCTAACCAGGACACACCCTTTCTTAGCCATTTGATAAGAACTCTAACATTTCCTCAAATCTACAACCTTCTACCAAACCTAGACTCATGCTATCTCTCTGCCTTGTCTTTTTACTGACTCCCTACCTTGTAGTTTATCTTTCAATAACATTGAACAGTAGGTATTGTTTTGCTACACAACATACCCATTCACATCTCTGCAACTTGGAAGGTTTCGATTACAAACTTTCAATTAACTTTACCTACCTAATGTTTATCTCATTATTATTTAGTTACCCTTTAAAAATAGCTACGTATGCATTCTCAAAACACCCACATCATAGGCTAGGTTCATTAGCTTTTTTACCTGTCTCATAATCTTTGTGCATTTCTTTAATATTTTATCATAATTTTGCAATCATTTTGTTAAATTATCTATTTTTGAAACCATCTCAGCCATTTATATGTTTGTTCCTCAAAGACATATATTCTTTCCTATTCACATAACCTACCATGGTGCCTAACCCCAGAAAACGTGTTTCTTAGTTTTTGGGTTTTTTTTTTTTTTTGAGTTGGAGTCTCACTCTGTCATCCAGACTGGAGTGCAGTGGCCGCTCCCGGCCACTGCAGCCTCGACCTGCTGGACTCCGGCGATCCTTCCGCCTCAGCCTTCCAAGTAGCTGGAACTACAGGCGTGCGCTACCACCCTCCGGCTAATTTTTTGATTTATTGTAGAGATGAGGTCTCGCTGCCCAGGCGGGTCTCGAACCCGCGGTCTCTGGCAATCCGCTCACCTCAGCCTCCCAAAGGTGTGGGATTACTGGCTGAGCCACCGAGCCCGGCTGGAAAATATGTTTCATTAACACTTGTGAACAAAATGCCACTGATTCTAGCTGACAGATATGCCTATTATAATTTATTTTTTTGTATTTAAATTTACCAATATTCCTTTACATCAGTTTTTTTCACATCAGTTCTTTGAACGTAAGCCCAACAACTATGAACTTCATTTGTATAAAGGCAAGGATGGCCAGATGTACAACTCCATGAGTCCAATTATCATTTGCCTTTGAGGAGAAAACAGGTTGTTAAGGCGGCATTGACTGTTCCACTATTGTTTGCACTAGGTCAGATAAAATAATTTCTTCATACGGAACACTAAAACTGCACTGTCTCTGTGTCACCATGTCACTGTACCCATGTACTTCTCTTGCTTTTTGCAAACTCCCCCTCAATTCATTGCCTGGGGTCACTAATACGATGCACTTAGGTGCCTACTATACACACAGCAACCTGACCGATGTTCCTTTTGGGGATTTTCATTATGATCATTTTGAAGAAGATTGATGACATTCTTATGAAGAGAGACCTGCATTTTTTAAAGCAGTATTTAGGATGCAAAAACAAATACTACTTCATTTTATTATTCTCCTATATTTTATTAACAATTAAGTTAAAACTAAAAAGATTTGGGAAATCAGTGTTGACTTTATTATCAGTTTTATTAGTGACATTATAGTGATATAACATTTCATGTTTTAAATCACTTATTGTTAATACTAAGACAATAGAAAACCACTGCAAGATACATTTGAAGTTAACTCTATGTAATTTAGATTTGATATCAGTGTTTCTTAATTCTTAAAGATTAAGGAACTAGATAAATCATGATAGGATGACTACAATTCTCAACTAATGAAAGACTACAAAGAAGGAAAATTGTACAAACTAAGTTTACACAGAGAACTTCACAGAGAATATGGCTATTAAATAAATATGTTCTTAATGTTTCTTAGTTCATTTCTTCCCTTAGCTACCCATCCAATACAGGTACATATTTCAGTATTTAAAACATGAAAGACTTATACAGGTACTGAAAATATAATAATTTTTAAAAATAAATAATCTTCATGAATTTGAATTCTAAGTAACGGAAATAAATTCCAAATGAATAATTCATAAAGAAACTCATTAGACACGATTAAATTACACACGAACAGTGAATCTATTCAATATATTACTGGGCATTCTAGATAATGCAATAACATAAGAAAAAAGTCAAACATAAAGGGAAAATAAAAGCTATAGCTTTCATTATTTATAAATAATATGTCTACACAGAAAGCCAATCAAATTTTTAATCAATCATCAAACTCTTCTAACTTAAACATGTTCAGCAAATTGACCTAATATAAGTTCCACATATTAAAAGTAGTAACTTTCTATCCATCAGCAATATGAGAGATTTAGAAGAATAAAATTTTTAAAGTTTACTGTGGGATATTGATTAATTTTCTTTATTTTTTATATAATATAAAAAATTTCTACTTAACATTTTTGTAGCTAACAAAAAAAATTCAAAAATAGACAAAAATTTAGGAACAGTATTATTTTACTAAATGTCAAGCTAAACTGATTTACTCTGTAGCTTTGTTACAAATGTGTACAAATAATAACATTATTTTTCATTGTCATCTGAATCATTATTTTTGTACCTATGAGTAGAATTGCTAGATTGTGGAGTATACTTATTAAAACTTAATTCGAAATACCAAATTATTTTGAAAAGAAATCATGTATATTTTAATCCCAGAATCAGCATATTACCACCTTTTTTACTACTTATAACCATAGTGATGTAAAATGTCTCATTTTGGTTTCAATTTGCACTTCCTATTTACCAACAAATCAGCTTATTTTCCTATGATTATTAACTATTTTTGTTTTTTCTGAAGTTAAATTCCTGTCCATGATATCTACCTACATTTTTTGAGCTATTTCTTGTTTACTCATAGGAATTTACTTTTTTTTTTGTTTCTTAACTCGTCTTAACTTCTCTGTTAGTTTTATTATTATTTTAAATGTTTTAAATATAGCATATTTTTATATATACAAAGAGGGCTCTTTGTATTTATGAAAGTCTGTCATTTTCTTTTCCAGTACAATGAAGGAAAGGAGAAAGAGCAAGAAAACAGGGAAGGAGGGAGGGCAGGAAGGAAGAGAGAAAGGGAAGGAGGTTGGGCAAGGATGTTACTAAGCAAATCCAGTTCTTTGTACCTGCTCTAAATAAATATTTGTCTCTGTGTATGTGTTGGATAGGGCAGGAGTAATTTGTTTTCTAATTTTGTGACCCCCTTTTGTTTTCCTCCAGGACCCTTCATCATAATTTTACTTAAGTATGCATTTGCAGTATTTATTTTCTGTGTTATAATCAACAGTGCATGTGGGTTATGAACAGGAATTATTTATGTTTGTTTTTCTTTCATCCTGAGAGATTCAGATTTTGGTGGTCAGTTGTATCTTACAGCAACATAAAATTCTCTGTGCCTTGATCATTTATTATGTTGTCTTTTTTAAAAATGTTTTTCATATAATACTCCTTCATATGTTTACAAAATTAGTAATTTTAACAAGTAAAACAGGCCATTGCCTTGCTAAACTATGGTGTGGTCATGTGCTCTTTAAGCTATGACCAGGCTATGTTTTCTTAAGCTTTGACCCCCTCCCCTACCTTAGGGAGGTGAATCACTTCCTTCTCACTCTCTCGAATTTACTTTCTAAATAAACTACCATCTCTAATCTAAAAAAAGCCACACAAATAAGGCCCTTTAACCTTTCCTTTTTTTCCTTAAACACCAGTTTTTCAGATGACCTACTGAATTTTATTGAAATTTTAAAATGTATAATTGAAATTCTCTAATAAAAAGCTAATTTCAATCAAATTAATTTATTTAGATATTTAGAATACTGAGAGTCTCTCTGGAGATATATACACTAGGAAATCAATAACTTGTGTATGAATCTGTATCAATGTATTTATTTAGTTGGCAATATGCTATAAAAAATATGCTGAATAAAACTTTACTTGTGAATATACATTACAGAAACAATAAATAAAAGTGGTGACTTCTCCCTATTTTTAGTATTTATAAAATACAGTGGAACCCTGAAGTCATTGTCATTTCTAGTGCCATCATGAAAACTGGCAACACATTTATTCCTCCTTATTAATTTACTTTCTAAATTATGCCCAGAAAATTATATAATGTTTGTAAAAATTATTGCAGGGAATACTGCAATAGAAAGATTTCGTGAATACACATATGATATATATATAATATTAATAATATTCATACATGTATAACATATATAATTGCCATGAATATATACACACACACATATAATACTACTATCTATACTAATACTAAAGTACAAACGTATGTATATGCAAGAGATGCCATATATTGACTAGGACAAAACAATTATCTCCTTGTATGATGGAAGAATGAATAATCATTGTGTGTTAGTTCACCCACCCTGAAAGATTTAAGAGAACAGACCTATCAAAGCAAGCATATTTGTAAAATGGATATCAACATTTTCCTATTCGTATTGCCTTTCAATGTACATCTGATAAATGATGACTCATTATCAAAAGTGTTTAACTTGTAGCATGACTTGACTCAGGTCAAGTCTTATAAATGCACACATTTCTGCTAAGAATAGGACCAACACATTTTCACTGGATTTGGCTTTCAATTCCATGACGTTTTTCCCCCTGATATTCATCTGTCAGAGCAGAGTCCATGATTATTTCTCCCTACCCATTCACAGAAAATGCAATGCTTCAGCAGCTTTCTAATCTTGTTGATTGTCTCATATTTTCTTGTGTTATTATACGTCAAAGGATGTGGGTTGAAATGAAAAACTAAAAGTTTCTAATGACATAAGATTTTTTTTTTTAATGTCTTGCTTGGCATATTTATTTTATAATACTTTTTCTTTTTTAGATTCTCACAAAATTGTTCATTTAAAGAACTGAAGATTTTAGAAGTTGACCTTCCATTGGCAAAAAAAAAAAAGTTTCTATTTATGCAAGAGTATAAGAGCTTGACGTATTCATTTATTGCGAACTTGGAAATGTTTTGTACTTGGAAAAGACTGAAAGAGATAAATATAATTCTTATCATGGATTTCATGTTTTAGAACAACCCTAGCATTGTAACAATAAACAGGATAAACAAATAGGATCTAAATATAGATATAGATATAGATTTGTATATATATAACCAAAAAAATATACACATTTTAAGAAAGGAAAAACAAACTGTATTAAAATTGTAAGATGAATACAAGTCATGTTTGACTTCTGCAATTACAAGTGTCAAAGTGGTCACCTACCATCAGCGTACAGACACTTCTGAAAAGTACTTTGAAAAGTAATACATAGATAATATCTCTTTAAATGTTTATGCATTTTTTGGCACCCCTGGTATGTATGTGTGTGTATATATACTTTTTTTTTTTTAGTCAAAGTCTCACTCAGTCACCCAAGCTGGAGTGCAGTGGCATGGTCAGCCTCAACCAACTAGACTTGGGCAATCCTCCTTCCTCAACCTCCAAAGTAGCTAAGACTACAGGTGTGCACCATTATGCCAACTATTTTTTGCAGAGATGAGGTTGTGCTACATTGCCCAACCTGATCTTGAACTCCTGGGCTCCAGTCACTCTCCTGCCTCAGGCTTCCAAATTGCTGGGATTACAGGTGTGAGCCACTGCACCCAGCAAGACAGGCATTTTTTTAAAAAGCAGACTGTTTTCTTTCTTTCTCCAATCCACCAAATTGTAGTTTTTAATATGTGCCTGTCATTCTGCTAAGAGTTGTGAAAACAACATTATATTCTCTGTCTCTGTCCTTAAGGCATTAAAAAAAAGTTTTATGATGGACAGCGTAAAGAAGGAAACACATTATACACACACACAGACACACACACACACACACACACACACACACACACACATAATATAACATATATAGTTTTTATCTATATAGTGTGTGTGCATGTGTGTGAGTGTATATATGTGTATATATATATATATATATATATATATATATATATAAAAATTTTTGTTGTTGTTGTTGTCTTATATAAGTGCATCACAGAAAACTAACAGAGTATTAGGTGACACCCAGACCATATAGAGTGGTCTGAGTAAGCTCAGTTGAATGTGAGACTTGCCAGAAAGATCATAGATCAAAAGGCAGTGTTATATACTATAGAAAAAATAACTCTAGGTGTGTCTGTTATGCTCTCAAAGACTCTTTCACAAAATTTATGGCTACATATTTTTTAGATTGTCATGACATTTATTGCTGTTACTCCCTGATTCTATTATGCTCGCTTTATTCCAGAGTACATGACAGTGCATTTAATTGATTTTTTTGAATAATCGGCTTTGAATTATGAGAAAGATTAGATTTTTTCTTTTTAATGAAAATATATTTTGAATGCCTAAAATAATTTTAATAAAATATAATCTTACCAGTTCTTAAGATAATTTTCATTTTCAATTTAATGTATTATATATGCACCCACCCCTTAAGCACATGTAGTCCACGGTGACTTTTAGGATTGGACAGATATGCCCTGTGGAGATACAGTTCTTTACTGAAACAAAGAACGTAGATGGAAACTCCAAAGAAAAAAAGGATTTTATTTTCTCATACAGTAGTGTTAGGTAGAGAAGATGAGCAATAAAGGAAAAGAAGAGGAAACTTCAAAGAAAAGAGATATTTCCATTTGAGCGAACATAACCTATATTTTCTTATTTACTTAAACAGCTTAGAACATCATGTTGGTAAAGGGCAGCTCTGGGAAAGTGAACTAGAAAAACATGCCAAATAGAACACATTACATTTATATATGTCAGGGACAGACAACTTACCCAATAAAAATCTAGACATCTGGGACAATAAACAGAAATTTTGACATAGAATTGTCAGTAAACAGAGTCTGTAAATGGGAAGGAAAAATTAAATGAGATTAATGGGAAATTTAGAGATATATTAGGCACCTTTAGGTTCCACATGCAACTTAAAAATTTTCAATTGGATGTATTTGTTTTAGAGTATGTTTTCTCAATTAAATTAAATTATAGTATCTTATATTAGAATACAAGAAATGGCATGGATATTTTCAAGAACACAAATTCCAGATGGCACTAGAATTAGGAAAAATTCAGTGTAAGATGAAAAGTTGTTTTTTTTCAGAATTATCTTCCTTATCTAGCCTATATTAATTGATCAAATTGATCATTCTAAACAGTAAATCCTAGACACTTTTTAAAAAGTTTATTATTGTAATAGACAAAGACGTGAATAATAATACTGACCAAATTGTCGCATTCCTTTAACTCTTATATGCTATCCTGTGGATATACTGATGGATATTTCTATTAGTAGTACTAGCGAGTTTACTTAGATCATAAACTGATCATTACTTGGCAGCTTTCTTCATTTGCTTCTTCAAAGAGAAGTCAACAAGTCAACATATTGAGTCAGAATGTGTCATTGTTATCTTAACAAGTAGGATGCTCAGACTGCGAGAACATGTAAGAGGGAAAAAAATCAGTTAAAACACTATTGGCATTAATATTGGAGGCTTGCAAGGTGACATGCTACACAATCAATACATCAATCAAAGATTCTCCAATTAATCAAAGATAATAAGATAGAAAATCTCATGGATGAATACTTTGTTCATTGATAGCAAAATTTGGGAATAAAATTACCAAGATATATACACAATCTCTATGAAGGAAATAATGATAGTTTAATGAAAAATAAAAATAAACTCTAGCCGGGCTCAGTGGCTCAGCCTGTAATCCCGCGCCTTTGGGAGGCTGAGGTGAGGGGATTGCCCGAGCCCACGGGTTCGAGACCCGCCTGGGCAGCGAGACCTCATCTCTACAATAAATCAAAAAATCAGCCGGGCGTGGTAGCGCACGCCTGTAATTCCGGCTGCTTGGAAGGCTGAGGCGGAAGGATCGCCGGAGCCCCGCAGGTCGAGGCTGCGGTGGCCGGGAGCGGCCTCTGCACTCCAGTTCAGGCGACCGAGTGAGACTCCAACTCAAAAAAATAAAAAAATAAAAATAAAAAAATAAACTCTAAAAATATTCATAGATATTCCATGTTCATTAAGGAAAAGACTCAATATCAAAGATTTGAGCTCTCTTTAAATCTGATAATGGAGCTATAATAAGTCACCAGAATAATAGTAATGGCAGAATATAAATAATAATAATATGGCATTAAAAATATTTATACATATGATAGCAATATACAATGAAGTTATTTCAAACTAGTAGATAGAAAATGAAATATAATGATATTATGAAAAACTAGATAGTGGATAAAAAATAAAATTTAATGGTATGAAGAATTAATATTTTTAAAAATGTATATGTATGTCTATATTTCTCTAATAAAAATATCAGAGAGAAAATATTGAAGTATTTTACCCTAGATTTTTAAATTTTAATACATAATACTACAACATGAAAAGAAAAGAAACAAACTAAGAAATTGCACAGCTGTACCAGAGAGAAGTTTTAGAAGTCTGACAAAAGTTTGGCCAAACAAACAATTTAGCCATAGGCAAAATGTAGAACAAAAAATACAAACAATTATATAATCACTTTTAAAGCTTGTGTTTGGGTGTAGCACGTATAATTTCCACTCATATTTCATTAGTCAAATGATCAATAGGGTGGGGAAGTGCATTTCTCAGACATGGCAATGGGCAGGGAAGCAAATGGTTGGGATCAAATATAATATACCATAGACATCTATTTTTATTATATATGTTTGCTTCACGTTCATACAACTAAACCAAATCCAAATGAAAACTCTTAAATTTTAATAACTAAACATTGATTTTTTCTTTCCAGAAGTAAAGTCTTATAGTTTCTCATGTCTACTTTTGAATTCTTATCTAAGAATTTAAAACAAACCTCTGTGTATATATGACTATCTACACTGAATTTGCTTAAATTTATTCTTTATTTCTAAACAAAAACTTACCAAAGCGTAATTATGCTAAATCTTGGTACAAGCCCTCTTCTCTTTCCTAAAAGACTGCTCTGGCCTCTTAGCTAATCTCCTAATTTCTACTCTTTATCATAAGATCTATTTTCAACACTCAAGCCAAAATGATTCCTTCAAAATTAATAAGAACAATAACATGCCATTTTTCTAAGTAAATCTCTCCAATTGCTACTTCCCATTTAAAAATATTTATATATACATGTAAAGTGCATGTAATTTATAGGTGTATATTTAACAAGTATCATTGAATGATCTTTTTCATTAACACCTAAACCATGAAAATTGCATGTCCGTTCAGTCTGAGTTTTGGAATGAGAATTCCTGTTTAGGAAAGCTATAGTTTCACCCACAATCTGGAGCAACATCTCTCCTAGAAGAAAATATACTGCTTTCTGTGATAGGTTTTTGCTATTGTTCTTGAAACGCTTGGCAAAGAGTAGCATATCCTAACTATCTTATACTTAACTACCATTAGCTTAACTATCATTAAGTTAATGAAAGGAAAACGAAGTATGGAATGCAAAGGTTATTGATGATTCAGACAACCTTTCTAAAGGAAACTATTAGGATTGCCTCCCCTCTTATGCAGATAATCTGATACTGAACTTGACAACATAAAACTGTTCCTGCTTGCATACATAGAAAATTTAGAGACATGGAAATATTTTTTCAATTAAAAAAATACATTTTTTGCAGAAACATGAAATGACAATTCGTTTTATGTCTTGGGATATTTTATAACTCTATTTCTCAAATATGGAAGATAAAAATGCAAATAAACAGATATGAAAATGTTTGCTTTTGGATTACTTTCAAAATGTACATGCTTTACTAAATTTAATTCATTTGTAAAAGGTCATCTATCTCAGTTCTTCAGTTGATTAGTTTCTTTATTTATCTTTGTCTAGCTAGATAATAAAAAGTACCTAGTTATCAATTGGGATATGCTGGTTGCTATTCAAGGCAGGAAGACACAGATTAATTTGCTTTACCTTAGAAAGAAAAAAGATAACAGTACTTCTCACACAAAAATTGTATAAATGTATAAATTATTTGATTTTTTTTATTGATTTTCTTGAGTTACTATTTTCAGAGAATGCTATTTAAATGAATTTGCTATTGGAAATCTGAAAGAAGTCTTTCCAAAACTTAAATATCAGAAAAGCAAAGATCAATAAGAGAAATAAATTCATTTAAAAATCAGACATGAATGTGAGATACAAGCTCTAAAGCAAATTAAATTCTCTAGAGCTGCCCATCAGCCAGCCACGACAGGTTTGAAGGTCATTGTTGCTGGCTATTTGGCTAAATTTCAACTCAATTTCAGCCCTGATCAGTGACTCGAAACTGACCCACACAGATGGGCAACCATGTGGTGCCCCAGTGCATATTAATCAGAAGATTCCCCTACTCCATAAAGAAATAGATCAAATTTTAAAAAGAAACTGTGTGAAGACAAAATGCAGAAGGCTTGGGAGATGTGCCAAACAATTCTGAGACACTTTGCATACTGACTTTTCACTCTGTGATGCTTACTTGCCAGTAGGGAATCTAGATCCTATGTAAATAATTTTTTCCATATGTGAATGGAAGCAATCAAAGAATAAACATCCAATTCAAATGACTTATAGTCATTTTTGCTTTGTACAATACGGGACATCGTGAATTTCTACTTATTAATTTTCCATAATGAAATATAGTTAGTTTTTAGTTATTCACTTGTTTTGTGCCTGATCTTTTGTTCTTACTGCCCTAGGGGTATGGAGAACTGGAAGTGTGAAGTAATCAAAGTTGAATATATATGACTGAAATTTCTATCTCATTTTAAATTAAAATTTAAATAATATCTACATTGGTTTAAATAACTTATGCTTTCTCCTTTATTTAATTACAAATATGTGAAAATTGTTTCTATTTTCTCAATGGTAAAAATAACTGTGTGTAACCCTAATAAATTATAGCTATAACTCAAAATATACAATGAAGTAAAATCTATTTGCATAGTTTCAGTTTTCACATATTCTTTTATTTCTGCACTAGATGCATTTATATGAAAGAATTGGAAAATTTTAAGACCGAAGTCATCCAAGTAAGCAAAAAGTAACTGTCCTATCTTTAAAATATAAATAGACAAATAATAAAAGAAATATTAAATTTTAAAAATCACTTAGTATGACTTCTCAAATTCTGCACTGTTTCATTTAGATAAAACTTACATTAAAATAGCCTATTTTCATAATTTAACTATGTGAGCTACAGGAGCTACTTCACTCTTAGCCAAATCAACCTTATCAAATCAGTGTGACATTTCTAATTCTCGTTTTGTAATAAAAAAAAGCACAACAGCATTTTGTGATGGAAATAAAGGTTCAGCCACTTTAATAAATCCTAGAATACCCAACTTATACTACTACTCTAGGTTTATTTTTTCTGTTGTACTGCTTTGCTCCTATTGAGAGTTTATGATTACTTTTTAGTGTTTTGCTATGCATATGTGACTAGGATTAATATACCTCTTGAAAAATCACAATAATATGTCTCTTCGGTATTATATTTTTAACTTTACAAAATGGGATGTTTTATCATAGCCTCAAACCCAATATAAATAGAATTTGTTTTAGTCTTTGAAAAGTTTATCAGTGTCAATCAGTTGAATTGGTAACATGTGATTCCATCCAATTTGGAATCATTAAAACATTTTCAGACTTGACACTGTTCTATTTATTCCCAAAGCACAAATAATAACAATAACATCAGTATATAAATGCATGTACAATAGTGCAGAATTGTACTGCAAACTTTACCTATTTTATCTCTTATTAATCCTCTCCAGCAATTCTGTTGAATGCTACCATGGCAACCTCTATTTATCTTTTTTTTTTTTAACTTAATGTCTAAGCTCTATGTTAAAGACATTCTTGAAATGTATCTATCTTGTTCATGAGAAAATCCACAACAGTATAACTATTATATAGCATTTGGTCAATAAACATTTGTTAAACAAACAAATTAATAATAAGAGAAAGATATTGTTTTTATTAAAAATTCAGAATCTGAGGCTAACCAGGTTTAAGTACCTCACCCACCTTCACATTTCTAATAAGTAGCAGAGCTAGAAGTCTAAGACCCATTTATCTCATACAATCTAGGCTCCTGGGCTCAGGCAATACTTTCACTTCAGCCTCCCAAGCAGCTGAGACTACAGGTGTGCAATACTATGCCTGGATAATATTTTTTATTATTTTTTGTAGAGATGAGGTCTCGTTATGTTGCCAAGTCTGGTCTCAAACTCCTGGTCTCAAGATTTTCCTACCCTAGCCTCCCAAAGGGCTAGGATTACAGGCGTGAGCCATTGCACCTGGCCTTAAAATGGAATGTTAAATACACTCTTAAATTGGATAGGAAAAGAAAAGCTGGGGACGGGGCGTGGGGGGTGGGGTGGAGGATGACTGTAACTACTTAAATGGTTGTAGCTTATAAATCTGCTTTATATAAAAATGTTATAGTCCTAATAAATTGGTTTGTTTTCCACTTATATAAGCAAGCTGTTCGTTACCTTTTAACTGGCCCATTGACCCCATTCACTTGGAATCTGTTTTACCCAAATGGCTACTCTCAGTTTAGAACTTGAATAAACTCTTTGAAACTGGGTTCTGATTGTTTTGATTATTTTAGATTGATAGGTGCAAATCTTGCCTCCAGTTTCTAGTGAGGAATTCTATAAACTGATTACGTATGGGAGACATTGACCAAGGCTAGTTATTAACAAACCTTAACATGCCTTAAGAAAGCCAAGTCAGCCGGGCTCGGTGGCTCAGTCTTGTAATCCCGCGCCTTTGGGAGGCTGAGGTGAGTGAATTGCCTGAGCCCGCGGGTTCGAGACCCGCCTGGGCAGCGAGACCTCATCTCTACAATAAATCAAAAAATCAGCCGGGCATGGTGAGCATGCCTGTAATTCCGGCTACTCGGAAGGCTGAGGCGGAAGGATCGTCGGAGCCCAGCGGGTCGAGGCTGCGGTGGCCGGGAGGGGCCACTGCACTCCAGTCTGGGCGACAGAGTGAGACTCCGACTCAAAAAAAAAAAAAAGACAGAAAGCCAAGTCAATACTTGGACACAGATAATAGAATGCAATTGATCTTATTGAATGGAATGCAATTCGTCTACCACATGCAGTTGGTTTTAATCCAATAAATTACGAATAGAATGGCTGCGTTTGTTTCTCTTAAATAATCATAGTTATTGTCAGTTAAAGCTTGACCTCCAGGGCTGTATACGTTTTTGGTGTCGTTTTAATTATCTACCTCTCTTTCTCTTTATCCATCTCTGGTGTATTCTATTTTGTGAGTATCCCTAATTCTGGAGTTCTCACGTTTAGTTCCTGATCTTTTAATTTTTCTTTCTACTCTCATTCCTTTGGAAACACCATGCAGTCACATGCCTTTAAATAGCATCTACAGTCATCCCTCAGTATTCACAGGTTGGTGAATACCAAAATTCTTGGATGCTCAAGTTCCTTGCATAAAGTGGTATAGTATTTACATATAACTTAGACACATTCTCCTGTAATGTTTAAATCATCTCTGGATTACTTATACTACCGAATAAAATGCAAATAAATACTATATAAGTTGTTGTTGTAATGTATTTTTATTTGTATTATTGTATTTTTTTCTTCCAATATTTTGAATAGGTGGTTGAATCTGCAGATGCTGAACCCACAGATATTGAAGGCTGACTATATGTCAATGATGTCCAAATTTATGCCTTCTTCCCAAACTTGAGGCTCTTATAGACAAAAACTTCTTAACTTGACAATTTAGACTATTAATAGACATATCTCACTGAATTTTTAGTAACTGTAGTCGAAAAATTTCCAAAAACTTTCAGTCTTTTCTCCATTTTTCTTTCGAATATTAGTGTCTGAATTATTCTCTTACTACTCTTTCCTTAGCTCACTTTGTTCTAGCCACACTGGTCTTGATCTTTCTCTAACGTTATCAGGCACACTCCTGTCCTAGAGCGTTTAGACTGAACTTTTCATTTTTCTAGAATCCTGTTCTTCCACCCTTCTCTTTCATGTTCACTTAACTAGCTTCCTCACCTTCTTCATATCTATGTTCAAATATAACTTTAGTCATGAAACCTACCCTGACTACTTAATGCTGAAGTCAGTTACCTGTTCACACAGGCCACTCACTTCCTACCCAATATCATTTTTTGCTATTAACTTTTATTTGTTTTTAATCTCTGCAGTGCTTGTCTTTAACACCAGTATACATCACTTAACAATGAGGAAAATAGTATGCCTACATAGAGTACTTCCCATGAATGAAACTTGTAGAACTGGAAGTTGCTGTGGGTGACAGTGAATGGTGAGTGAATATGAAAATCTAGGATATTACTGTACAGTACTGTAAACTTTAAAAATACTATATACTTAGGCTACACTAAATTCATTTTTGATTTTTTCTTTGTTTAATAAGTTAACTTTAGAATGCTGCAAACTTTTTACTTTATAAATTGTTTTACTTTATCATCTTTTAACTATTTTGTAGTAACACAAAAGCACAAACACATTGTATAGCTATATAAAACATTTATGTCCTTACTCAATTTTTTTTTAACTCTTAAAACTTTTTTCCACTTTTTAAGCTTATTTGTGCAAAACTAAGATGCAAACAGACACATTAGCCTGGGCCTACACAGGATCAAAATGTTCAATATCACTGGTTTCTTCTCCGCATACTGTTTATTGGAAGGACTTCAGAGCAATAACATACATGGAGCTGTCATCTTTTACGATAACAATGCCTTCTTCTGCCTGAGGCTGTTTTACAGCTAACAGTTTGTAAAATAAGAGTGCAAACCGGGTTCGGTGGCTCAGTCTGTAATCCCGCGCCTTGGGAGGCTGAGGTGAGTGGATTGCATGAGCCCTGGGGTTTGAGACCTGCCTGGGCAACTTGGCGAGACCTCATCTCTACAATAAATCAAAAAATCAGCCGGGCATGGTAGCGTGCGCCTGTAGTTCCAGCTACTTGGAAGGCTGAGGCAGAAGGATCGCTGGAGCCCAGCAGGTCGAGGCCACGGTGGCCAGGAGTGGTCACTGCACTCCAGTCTGGGTGACAGAGTGAGACTTCAACTCAAAAAAAAATAAAAATAAAAAAATAAAATAAGAGTGCATTCTAAAGTAAGGTTAAAGCATATGGTAAGCATAAACCAGTAAAATAGTTATTTATAATCATTATAAATTATTAGATATTATATATAATTGTGTGCACTATATATACTTTTATACAACTGACTGGACAGTGGGTTTGTTTATACCACATATGGGAGTAATGCGTTGCATTATAATATTATGACATCTACAATGTCATTTAGTGACAGAAATTTTTCAGCTCCATTATAATTTTATGGGACCACAGTTATATACATGGTTTGTTGTTTACCAAAATGTCTTTATAAACACACAACTGTATAAAAATTTCACTAAATTTAGGGGGATGATCATCTCATCCTAGATTATGATGTTTTGTTTTGACATGAAAAATCTCTCTATATTACTGTATTTATTTCACTTTGAAGGGAAATGAATTAAAACTCATAATTAATATATTTATGTCTACAATTTGCAGATGATTTTGAGTCAAACATATGATGAATTACATACATATGTGTGTGCGTGTCTTTAAGTTAGTATAGGATTTGTCTGCACAAACACACAATATTGAGGATTGACTATATGCTGATGATGTCCACATTTATAAAATTAGAGTACTAGTTTCAGTTAGCATCTTTAGTAAAACAGTTACCAATAATAATTATCCCATATTTTGTATGAAATTTTTGAATAAATAAGATAGTCACATATATTGTAAACTCTTAAATAATAGACTTGGAAAATAAATATCAAAGAAAAGCTTAATTGTACTGATAGACTAGAGTAGGTTTGGCGGTAAGATTTTTTTAAAGCAGCAAAAGTGAAGAAATGTATTAGAAGACTTCTTGTCACTAGCTAAAACTACATTCAGACTACCTTTATTATTCAGAGTATGCATTAAAATAACAATGATTAAAAAATATCCCGTTTTTATATGAAAGGCTGAATAATAATATAAAGTCTAAAAAGCAAAAGTTCAGAACAGGTGCTTTGAAGCCTATGTGTCACTTTATTTTTTAGCCTTAACATCTACTAATGAGGTTCTTTTCTTTTATCTTTTTATTTTGAAATAATTACAGATTTATATGAAGCAGCAAAGAAATCTACAAGGAGGTCCCCTTCACTCTATCCCAACCTCCTCCTAAATCTTTCATATCTGTTGTATAATATCTAACTAAGAAATTGACATTGACATAACTTCTGTTCAGCTTTACAACCTTCACATATGCTCACTTCTGTACATGTGTTTCTGTGTTAATATTTCTATGAAATTTTACTATTTTAACACGTGTAGCTTCATATAACCACTACCAAAATCAAAACTCTATCTGTATCATCACAGTGAGACTCTCTTGCGCTATCCCTTCAGACATATCCTATCCTCTACACCATTCCTAACCCCTAGAATCACTAATTTGGTGACTTATATTTATGCTATTTCACAAATGCTAAGTAAGTGGAATCACACAGTATGTATTCTTTTGAGATTACTGTTATTCGCTCAGCATATTTATCCTTAAGATTCATTGAAGTTGCATGTATAAGTAGCTTATTCCATTTTATTGTTTAGCCGTATTTCATGGCATGGATGCATCGGAGTTTGCTTTACTATCTACCTATTGGGGATTATTTGTGGAGTTTCCAGTACTGGGTTATTACAAATAAAGCTGGCATAAATATTCATGAACAAATTTTTGCATGAAAATAGATCTTTGTTTCTCTGGGATATGTGCAGTAGTAAAATTGTTGGGTCATATCTTGTCTATTTTTGGTTTAAAAAGTAATTGCCAAACTATTTCCCAGAATGTCTGTATTTATATAATATAAATCTACTAAAAATAGGTAAAAATTTTGGAAACCTGATGCTAGACAAGATTAAAAATGATCAAATAATAGAAAAAAATAAATTGGACCTCATCACAATTAAAAATATTTGCTCTGGAAAAAAGGATAAAAAGACAAGATATAATCTGGGGGAAATTCTTTGCAAATTATGTATTTAAGGAATAACTTGTATATAAAATTTATAAAGAATTGTCAAAACTTAGCATTTGAAAATTTGATTAAAAATTGGTGAAAGACGGATATAGGCATTTCACTAAAGGCAAATAATAATATAAAAACTTGTTACACATCATTAGTCATTAATCAAATGCAAAGCAAAACCAAATGCAAATTCAAAATTAGATGCCATTCCATATATTTATAAAAATGGACAAATTTTTAAAAATAGTCTTCTTTGAGAAATGTCTATTGAAGAGTTTTGCCCATTTTTAAATAGAGTTATGTGTTTCATTTGTTACTGAATAGTTTGAGTTTCTTGTATGTCGTGGATATTAACCCCTTGTCAGATGTAAGGGTTGCAGATACTTACTCCCAGTCTTGGATTTTCTATTTATTAACTGTTTCTTTTGCTCTGCAAGAGCTTTCTAGTATCATAAATCTCATGTCTAATTTTGCTTTTGTTGCTTGTGCTTTTAGGGTCATAACCAAGAAGTATCTGCCTAGGACCACATCATGGAGTTTTTCCTCTATGTTTTCTTCTAGTTTTACTGCTTCAGATCTTATGTTTAAGTTTTGAGTTAATTTTGAGTTGATTCTTGAAAAAAAGGGGAGATAAAGTTTCATTTTTATTATTCTTTATGTGGCTGTCCAGTTGTCCCATTGAAGAGACTGCCTTTTTCCCCTTGTGCATTCTTGGCACTCTGTTGAAAACTAATTAATGATAGTTTTTTTGGTTTATTTTCAGTCTCTCTGTCATATTCCATTGGTCAATATGTTTGTTTTATCATGCTGTTTTAAAAATGATAGCTTTGTAATGTATTTTGAAACCTGATACTGTGTTGCCTTCAGTTTTATTCTTTTTGCTCAAGATTGTTTTGGCTATGTAGGGTCTCTTGTGGTTCCATATAAACTTTAGAATTTTTTTTCTATTTCTGTGAAGAATGATATTGTTTGTATATATATATATTGGAACTAGGACTTACTCTGTCACCCAGGCAGGAGTGCAGTGGTACCATCATAGCCCACTACAGCTTTGACCTCCTGGTCTCAAGCCATCCTCCTGCCTCCCTAGTTACTGGGATAATGAAAGTGTGTCACTAGGTCTGACTAATTTTCTATATTTTTTTAAAGATAGTATCTGGCTATGTGGCCCAGACTGGTCTCCAATTCCTGGCCTCAAGTAATCTTCCCACTTCAGCCTCCCAAGTTGCTGGGATTACAAGTATGAGTCACTGCACCTGACAACATTGGAATTTTGATAGTGATTACATTGAATTTGTAGATTGATTTGGACAGTATGAACATTTGATATCTTTTCATTATTTTTGTCATCTTCAATTTTTCATCAATATTTTATAGTTTCCAAATAACCAGCAGGTGTATAAAAAGTGTTCAACATCTCTAACTATCAGAGAAATGCAATTTAAAACAACAGTGCGATATCACCCCATACCTGTTAGACTATTGTCAAATGATAAAAAATGATAAAAGCTGATAAGGATGTGGAGAAAAGAGAAATCTTATACACCATTGGTGGTATTGTAAATTTATACAGCTATTTTGGAGAGTCCCAGAAAACTAAAAATAAACTGTGAACCAGTAATTCCACTACTGGGTATATACCCATAGGAATTGAAGTCAGTGTGTTGAAAAGATGTTTGGACACCCCTGTTTATTGCAGCATTATTCACAGTAGCCTAGATATGGAAGCAATCTAAGTGTCCACCAATGAATGAATGAATTCTTAAATGTGGTACATGGTACATAAACAGTGGAATACTATTTGGTCTCTAAAATATCTGGAAATTCTGCTTTTTTAGACAGAAGCTAGAGGACAGCTTTTTTTGTTTTGTTTTGTTGTTTTTGTTTTTTTTAAAACATATTTAGGACAGCTTGTTAAGTAAAATAAACCAAGCACAGAGAGACAAATATCATGTCATTTATATGAGGCATCTAAAAAAGTCAAAGTCATAGAAATAGAGAGTACAATGGTGGTTACTACAGATTGGAGGCAAGAGAAAGGTGGACAGGAAAAGAAGAGTTGTTGGCTAATGAGGACAAATTTGCAGCTAGATAAGAGAAATAAGTTCCGGTGTTCTATTGCACAGTAAATAGAACAAGGGTGACTATAGTTAATAATAATACATTATTCATTTCAAAAGAGCTAAAATAAGATTTTTAAATGTTCTCACCATGAAGAAATGATAAATATTTGAGATCATGACTACTCTACTTAACCCTGATTTGATTATTCCACAATGTAGATATATATTTATATACATATATATATATGAAAGCATCATATTGTGTCCCATAAAAGTATACTTTATTACTTGTCAATTATAAATAAAAAGTTTTAGAAATTAAAGCATTAAATGTTTTATTCTGTTCAGCATAAAATAATAAATTATAAAAAATTTTAAAAATTGTGATGAGGATAGGAAAAAAACTAAATCACTCATGTATTGCAGGTGAGGATTTTGTACATATGTTTGTTTGTTTTTTTCTGGACAGAATTATGGCCCCCAAATTGTATTCATTGATACACTAACCACCAATGTTACTATACTTGGAGACAGATCACTTAATGAGGTAATTAAAGTTAAATGAAGTCAGCAGAGTGGGACCCTAATCTAAGTCTGGTATTGTGTTAAGAAGAGGAAGAGACACCAGAGCCCTCTCTGCTTTTGCACCCACAGAAGAAAGGCCATGTGTGACATCACAACAAGAAGATGACCATCTGTAAGTCAAAAAAAAAAAAAAAACCTCACCGAAAACTAACCCTGCAGCATCTTGATGTTGGAATTTCAACTTCCATAACTGTCAGAAAATAAATGTCTGGTGTTTAATACAGTCAACTAGTCTGTAGTATCTTGTTATGACAGCCTGGGCTAATTATATATTCTCTTAATATATCCAGAAAAATGAATTCAAAGATGAAATCCAGAAAAAATTTAAAAGCTGAAATCCAGAAAAAAAATTAAACCAAACTGGTATCTCTCGATAAATATGCTTTTGAATTTGATGGCACAACACAGTTACCAAATCCTCAAGTTACACAAAAGCTTTAATTCTAGGATGGGTATGAGAAGAAACCTGGAAGTTATCCAGAAAGTATAGAATGTGAAGAGTACATACTACAATAACATAGACCACCCTCTATTGTGATTATCAGTCAACTTTCCTGTTTCCTTCTTAGACTGTAAACTTCTGGAAGGCAAGATCACTGCAAATGTCATCAGATAAATGCAAATTAAAACTGCAGTGAGATATTACCTCACACTTTTACTCTCTACTTCTATGACCTTGAGAGATGTCTACTCTCTACTTCTATGAGTTTGACTTTTTTAGATTTTACATAAAAGTGAGATCATATGATGTTTGTCTCACTGTGTTTGACTTATTTTACTTATCATACTATCCCTAGCTTCATTTATATTGTCTTGAATGGCAGAATTTTCTTTTTCTTTTTTTTCTTTTTAGAGGCTGATTTAACAAGTTGGAAACAATGCAGGCATAATAAGTAAACATTAAATTTATTGGCTTCTTATTTTGTGCAAGGCATAGTGCAAAACATCAGCAGGCGACAAGTTTATTTTCTGGAGTTTTACATTCTGAAAAAAAAATCAGAGATTTTAAAATGTATATAAATATATATATATATTGAATAAAATGGAATCAATGGTTTAAAGGAGCACCATAAGTGTACCCTCTTGCCCCTAACTAATCCTAGTCTTTAGAAAACTTACTCCTTTCTCCCAAGAAAAACCACTTGCATATCACAAACTAGGATTTGGGCTGCTATGACAATGAAATATCTAAGTAGAAATATTAAGTAGAGTGTTGGAAAAGGGGATCTAGTTTCAGAAAAAAATACCAGATTAGAGATTTTTTTAAAAATTGATCTGATAGCTGCATAGAAAAGACCTCTTTAAAGGGAGATTAGATCAAGGAATCAGAAATATTTTACAAAATTTAATAAAGGTCAAGAGGAAGAAAAGTCAGCCATAAAGACTGAAAAGGATTACATAAGAAAGTTTTAGGTAATCCATATATTAATTAAACCATGTATTTGTGTCTGGTAATATATGGCATTATCCAGTTATTCTTGTGAGTCTTTGCATGGGTCTTTTCAGCATTATTCTGTAATCAAAGATCTTTGGCAGTTGGTGAGGAGGGCAGAGCGTTGGCAGAAGGGGGCATGTTTTTCATCATGAAAATCATTGTGTATGTACATAGCAAAGTAATTTGCCTCCATCTAGGGTCAGAACTATAAGAAAATAAGTCATTTTTAAACCATTAAGTCAAATTATCTTACTAGAATGAAATTACTAACACAAATCACTAACAGAGAATGGAACAGCATGAACTAAGGCTCCTTATAAAACTTGTAAATAGTATGTTTTATTCATTTGAGTACATATTTCTACAAATTGGTCTTTTCAAAATGACTTACTTTCTCAATATTTTTGTACCCATTTTGCCCTAAATTTTGTTAGAGCATTCTAAACAATAGGCAAGTTCTTTACTTCCATTTTACTAATCTCCTGGTCTTTAAAAAAAATGCCATAAAAACTATGGCATGTCTCCATATTAAAAGAATCCCAAATATTTAAATATTCCTCAATCGTAATTTCACTTTTCGCTTTTTCTGTGAGTTTGTAAGAGAGGAAAACATGTCACACAGTGGTACAGATATCAGTTTTCTCCCACTCAGTGACTTTTTTTATGTTCATCTATAATGTATTTATATAATTTAATTTTGGCATTGAAATGATTCATCTGTTCTCTTAGCAGTGGCAGAAGATACTCAATAAAATCAACGGATTGAGATTATTCCCCAAAATATCAACCTTAAAATATTATACAGAAAACTATAGCAGAGAAAATACTGTTCATTTTATGCTAATTTATCTTAGTCTCCATAAATTCACTTATTCTTCACAGTTATTTCACATTTGATATTGACTCATTCTGAATGGCTATATCTTTCCAAATCATCACTTAAGCCAACACTTTTTCAAAAGATAAGTCAATGTATATGTTTAGAAGGTTCAAAACCAATAAAACCCTTCAGTTTTAATAACATAAATATAACAACCAGAAAAAATAGATTATTCTTCATTTCTGAATGTATATTGAAAAGAAATATCACAGTTGTCTGTGTGATGATAGTGTAGAGAACCAATAGTGGCGCATCACAAACATCCTGAATTGTGAGACAGCTTACACATTAAATCACATGCCATGCTTAACAATTGATGGCTGATTTTCTTAAATCCAATATATTTTTCTTTTTACATTTCTAAGAATAAGCAGACGTATTATTAAGGCAGTTTGTCAATTGCTCACAAGATGTAAATGCTCATGTATTTAACAGAGTAATTCGAAGTCTTCAAGTATACCCTACAGATATATTCATGCATATATATATACATGAAATATGCAAAGCAATAAATAGTTCATACACACACCCCCCACACACACACATAGAGAGAGAACTATGTTTCTTCTGCATCTCCTACTTAACACACCTTCATACTCTTCTCTACAATTGCATTGCTAATTACTCTGTGCCAATTATTTTGTCCTGCTTCCACTCAGATATGGTTATAGGTATAAATAATAGATATATTTACAGAGACAGATATATCCATCTCAGTTTTACACACAACAGTGCTGTTATCTTTACTTTTCACCATTATGTATAAAACATCTCCTTTGAAATTCAACACCACTAACATAGGATTATGTATTATCCTTTCCTGATTACACACATTTATCTTTTGTATGCTCAGTGCCCATTTTAAATTTATAACTGATGAAATTTTTTCTACTACAAAGATTTTCTTTATACTTATTTTTCTCTTATGCTAGTGTTATAACTGAGAATAGACAGCATATTTTAGAAACCTCAGTGGATGGTGCAGGAGATCTTCCAAACGGTGATGAGAGGATTTCAGTGAATACTGTCTCAGGGAAGCAATCCGTTGACTGGCAAAATTTATAACTAGTCAACAGACATTTTTTTAAAGGGAAAGCAATCAAACAGAAAAATATATATTCAAGAAAATAAATTTAATCTCACTAAAAAAGAGTAAGAGTCTGTGGCATTTGAACCACAACCCATTTTCATTTCCTGTTCCCTCTCCCAACTCACTGTTACTATAGCTCTTCACTGGTCAGTTGAGAACAAAAGACAGGCTTCTTCTCCCCACCAACTTCTTGTGTAAGGCTATGTTTTCAACATAAGGCTTCAGTTTCATGTTGGGAGAGGCAGCTTGCTAACATTTTTTTAATCCTCAACTCTGAGTTGTACAAGCTCTATTTCAAGCAGGTGTGACCAAGAGGATTATGTTTCCGTTTCCCACCTCTACCAGCTCACTGGGATGAAGTTCTACTCCGAGTACAGAAGGCTGAGAATACTGAGCACCAGTTACTCCTACCACAGGTTGCTCATGAGGTAGAAGTTCCACATTGGAAGGGTCAAGCTAAGACCAGGAGTTACCGTCTTTGGCCAGTGCTCTGCTCAGAGTACAAGAATGTCATGGAGCTGATGCAGATTGCTGTCCTCAACCTCCACTCCAGTGCAGTGGTAAGAGGTTCTGTCCAGGTTCCCTGAGGCTGCCTTTCTGGGAACTGAGAATGTGGAAGTTCCTGACTAAAGACAACCAAGAAGGTGCTTGTAGCTCTATGATAAAATACCAATAAAGTGACTAAACAGTTAGAAATTAAAAAAAAAAACAAAAAAACTAAGGAAAGAGTAAGGTAAATAAGAACTTTGTGGGATAAGTCTCAAAGTATGGCAACACTGTCACCGCAAAGGTGTCCAAATTTTACTAGGTCAGACTGGAACAATTTAGGCTCCATGATGTTTCAAAAGCAGTAGAGCAGCTGCTAGCTATTAGTGGAAATTAACAGCTGAATGTAAAACAATAGAGGCAGACTAGCAAGAAGTTTAACAGGCAGATCAGGGAAAGACACAATTGAAGAAAGCCAGAGTAAAGTCACCCATGGTGGTCAGAGAGACTATGCAAGCCCAAGATTGCACTCTTGGGAACATCAGAAAATGCACATCACAGATATAGTACAGCCAAGTTTCTAAATAAATAAGCAAACAATAATAAGCCTCAGAAAGGTAAGTTGAATCTGTATCCAGAGTTGCTGTTATCATTAATGTCAAGTTCTCAACAAGATATATGGTATTAAAAAAAAAAGAAAGAAGAACTCATGTTCAGAAAAAAAAGCACTGAATAGAAACTGCCTTTATGGAGTCCCAGATGTCAGACTTAGCAGAAATGAAGCAGGTATCATAACAATGTTCAAAGAAAGAAAGATCTTCATGCTTAAAGAATTAAAAGAAGGTATGTTAGCACTGATTCATCAAATAGAGAGTATCTACAATGAGATGGAAATTCTAAGAAGGAACAAATAGAAATGTTGGATTTTAAGAGTGCATACAAATAACATTAAAAATGTATGAGAGAAGCTCAACTGTAATTTTAAGATGCTAGAGGACAGAATCAGTGAAAACGAAGGTAGATCAATAATGATTACTCAACCTGAAAAACAGAAAGAAAAAGGAAAAAAGACTGAAAAGAGAAAGTTCTGTCCAAGGAATGTGTAACACTAAGTACACCAACATATAAATATAATAAGAATGCCAGTGGAGCAGAAAAGATATTCAAGGAAATAATGTCTGAAACTTTCTCAAATTTGAAAGTAATTATTCTGTGCAAGCAAAGAACTCAACAATTCGAAGTTGGCAAATGTGAAGAGATTCCTACTTAGACATATGACTGCTAAAATGTGGAATGACAAAGACAAAATCTTGAAAACAAAAAGGGGAAAAATGAGTAGTCCAGTATAACAAATAATGTGTAAGATTAC
The DNA here is from genome assembly GCF_000164805.1 of Carlito syrichta. Classification (NCBI taxonomy): domain Eukaryota; kingdom Metazoa; phylum Chordata; class Mammalia; order Primates; family Tarsiidae; genus Carlito; species Carlito syrichta. The sequence goes on from NW_007259915.1 coordinate 131,435, forward strand.
CATACACAAGATTAACAAATTACTTATCAATGCAACGAATGAAGACCAGAAGGCAGTGGAATGACATACTGAAAGCATTAGGGGCTAGAGGGACAGTCCACAAAAGTCGTATGTACAAGAAAATTACCTTTTACACAGATAGTATAAAAACAAATCTCTAGATCAACAATTTTTAAGAAAATTTACTATGAGCAGATCCAATTTAATAAGAAATAATAACAAGTATTTTTGAGGCTGAATGCAAGTAACAGTAGACAGTAATTCAGTTACACATGAAGATACAGAGTGTTTATCATGGGCTGAAATATCCTCCCCAAAATGTATGTGTTGCAATCTCTACCTTGAAAGGTAATCATATTTGGAGATACAGTTTTTAAACTGGTAATTAAATTAAAACAATGTCATTAAGGAGGACCCTAATTCAGTATGACTATTATCTGTGCAAAAAGAGGAAATTTAGAAACAGACACACAGAAGGAAGACAATATGAAGACACAGAAAAAAGAGGCCAAATATAAGGACCCAGAGTGGCTCCTTGCCCAAAATTCTCGGAAGGAATCAACCTTGCTAACACCCTCATCTGAGACTTCTAACACCCAGAATAGAAAAAAAATAAATGTCCATTGTTTCAGTCATGTAGTGTGTGCAGCTTTCCTACATCAACCCAAGTACATTAGTGCTGATAAATGTGGTGCTTGTATAACTGATTATGTAGGCAATTATAAAAGATTGTATAATTGCATAGTTTTCTTTTTACTCTTAATTGATTTAAAATCAACTAAAAAACTATATATATATATATATATATATATATATATATACACACATATATATAGTTGTAGTGTTGAACCTACATATTCATAAATGTAATATATTGGAAAATAGCATCACCAAGGAAATAAGAGGAAAAAATTGTATCAGTGAAAGAAAAATGCACAAGATAGGAACTCAAATCCATAGGAATATCACAAATAGTAATTAAGACAGTCAGTATTACAAACTATACTTTGTCACTTCTTTAAGAGACACAAAATTATATAGTTTCAACTTTTATCTTTTCTTCAGTAGGTTGTTTCTTATTCTGTAGTTTGCTTCCTTTGTTTGGCAGAAGATTTTTCTGTTTAATATAGTCTCCTTTGACTTTTTTTTTTTGTTTGTGGTTTCGAGATCTTAGCCATAAAATCTTTGTATAGTCCAATATCGTGAAGAAATCCCCCTACGTTTTCTTCTAGCAGTTTTATAGTTTCAGGCCTTACATTTAAGTCTATAATCCATTTTGAGTAGATTTTTTTAATATGGTTCAAAATGTTTGAGGTGATTTGAGATACGGGGCTTGGCTGTCATTTTTTGTTTGTTTGCTTGTTTGTTTACTTGTTTTTTTTGTTTTTCCCAGCTGTTTAAATATATCATTCTCTCCTGGCCTATGAAGTTTCTGCTGAGAAATCCATGGCTAATCAGATAGGAGTTTCCTTATATGTGCCTTGACACTATCATCTTGTTTTTTTCTTGAAATTCCTGTCTTTGACTTTTGACAGTTTGACTATAACGTACCTTGGATAAGACATTTTCAGGTTTTATGTATTTGGGGTTATTTAAGCTTTCCATATCCAGATGTCTATGAGAGGAACCCCCCCCCAAAAAATACAACATTCTGGGGGGGGAGAGTTGTCCCCTTGTAGGATAGGTAAGTGTTTCAGGAACCCACTGGCATTAGTAACTAGCTAGCATTGTTGTAAGAAGTTGTGTTTAGCTTCAGTCACATTGTTTTTTTAGATTCTTTCAGTGTTTGCCAATTTAATGATAGGTGATTTATAGTCACACCTCCCCACAGAGCACTGAGTATTCAGCAGTTTTTCACTAAAAACAGCATGACCCCTATGCTCCACCCATCTTACTCACTAGATCTTGTGTCAGGCAACTTTTTTTTTTTCCCATATGAAAAAAGTCCTCAAAATGAAATTTTTTGCCAATGTGGAAGAGGTGAAACAAAAAATGGCAGAAGTACTAAAAAAGCACCAAATTTGATGAATTCAAAACTGTTTTGAGCAGTGGGAAAAGCATCTTGATAGATGTACTATATCAAATGGGGAGTACTTTGAAGTTGACTGAAGTTTGAACATGCAAGAATACATGATTTTTAAAAATAAATTCCATTTTTGGATCTCTCCCATATATCTATTGAAAGATTTAGGAAATTTTCAGTTATTATTTTACAAATTAGGTTTTCTATGCCATTAATATTCTTTTCACCTTCTGGAAGACTCAAATTTCAATTATTTGTTTGCCTTATGATGTTCTCTTTGTCATGCAGTTTTTTCTTATTTTTTCTTTATTCTTTTTAAAAATTTTTGTCTGACCATGTTATTTCAAAATACCTATCTTAAAGCTTAAAAATTCTTCCTTCTGCTTTACCTAATTTATGTTGATGAACTTGCTTGCATTTTTTTGTTCATACATTAAATTACTTCATTTCAGTATACCTGCTTGGCTTTTTTTTTATTATTATTATAATAGTTATCTTTGTTGAATTTCTCATTTAGATCCTGAAATTTTTTATGATTACTTCCTGTCATTTATGTGTTCTCTCATGTCCTACTGAGATTCTTTATTAGTAGTATACTGAATTCTTTGTAGATAGTTTAGAGGTTTTTTTGTTTTTGTTTTTTGGGTTTTTTTTGCTGATATCTGTTGCTTGGAGAATTATTGTGCTCATTTGTTGGTGTGAAGTTTTCTTGCTCTTTCATGTTTCTTGTGTTCTTTGTTGGTATTTGTGCATTCAGTCTAACAGTCTCTTCTTTCAATTTCTTTCGTTGGCTTCCATTGGGGAATACTAATTTTTTTCTGTAGATGTATCTGTATTGTTTGTTGTGTATGGCCTTGTAGATTTGATTCTGAGTTTGTATACTAGAATCATTCCCATATGATTTCTCTGGCTTTCATTAGTATCAGTGGTGTCTGTGATTTCCTCAGTGGCTTAGGTTGAGGTTGTTAGTGAAGCCTGTAGTGAGACTTTACTAGAAAAAAGGAACATCAAGCTGGCCAGTCCTCAGGCCCCAGTGGTTAGAGCACCAATCCAAGTGTTCCTGTCCTTGGGTCTTTGGGTGGCACACACAGGCTCTGATGTCAGGAGGTTCAGACAAGTCTATCTATCCTCAAGTGTCAATAGTGGCAGCTATGGGCTGAGTGCACAGGTACTTAGGCCCCTAGACAGTGTAGAAGGAAGCAGTAATATCAGTAGTAGTTGTGGGCCAGTGCTTAGGATTTCAGGTAGAATGCACTGGTGCTAATATTGTTGTCAATGGACTGGATGGATCAGTTTCCTGACAACTAGATGGCTTATGTGCAAGAGAGCTAGGGGTGGTGATGACAGCAGGCATGGCGGGCCTATTATCAGGCCCCTATGAATAGTGTGTGGATGTCTTTGTGGTCAGCAGACTGGAACTACTTCCAGGTCTTTGCACAACACACTTTATACTGGGTGAGGTGGCTCCGGGCAGTACAGGCCTTTCCTCAGACCCTTGGGTACAAACTGGTTTGCAGATTAGGGTGATCTCCAGACTTTGGATACTGTTTTGAGGCACTGACAGCAGGTGTTCTGGGCTTATTAGGTCCATTATGGTGTGTATGCACATCTGGGGTAACACACAGTGTGGGGAAATTCCTGGGCCCCTGGTAAATCTCCTTGGGTGCTGATGGCAGGTGGCTGCACTATTCTGACAATATGGTGCACACGTGCACTTGAGGTTACAGATGGGGTGGGTCAAGGTGGTCCCTGGACCCCCAGACAATGTGCTCAAATTACACATTCTTCAGGCCTCCTGATGGTATAAGCATACCTGATATGACAGATGGGGAGAAACAATCTTGAGGTGCTAGGGTGGCATGCTTTGGCAGCCACCGTGGCAGTAGTTGTTGGAGAGGATCTGTCCTTAGGGCATATTCATGTGTGTGAAAGTCCTGCAGCTGGGAATGGCAGGGCTGCTGTTATTGACAACTGCCCCAGACAGGCAGCTCTTAGACTCTGGGGAGCCTGCGTTTTAGTTCTGTTTGCCTACCCATTCCTGGAGTGTGGGACTCAGTGTGGGCCAGAGTGCTAAGAACTCAGTACTAGCCGGGTTCGGTGGCTCAACCTGTAATCCCACGCCGTTGGGAAGCTGAGGTGAGTGAATTGCCTGAGTCCGCGGGTTCGAGACCCACCTGGGCAGTGACACCTCATCTCTACAATAGATCAAAATATCAGCCGGGCATGGTAGCGCATGCCTGTAATTCCGGCTACTTGGAAGGCTGAGGCGGAAGGATCACCGGAGCCCAGCAGGTCGAGGCTGCGGTGGCTGGGAGCGGCCACTGCACTCCAGTCTGGGCGACAGAGTGAGACTCCAACTCAAAAAAAAAAAAAAAAAAGAACTCAGTACTACTCTTTGGTCTAGTCAGCAGTGCACTGCTGCATCCCATCAGGTAGACATGGGGGAATGTCAGGGGGGTCCAGAAATGTGGAAATTCAGGTGCTGTTTGTCCCCAAGGCATAATGCAGTCTGTTGGGCCATGGGCTATCAAAATTGTACTATGCTGTAGCTGCTTGGCTCTCCAGATATGTGTGGAATCCAACGTGAGCTTCCTCTTTGAAACAATGCGGTCATGCAGATTCCAGGTAGCTTCCTAAACTAGTTTCAAGGCCTGCAATTGTGGAAGGTCTTTCTCGTGGCTAGGATTGCATGAGTCCACAGTAACAGTATGGACCGCTGGGTTCTTTCACTTACCATTTCTTTTCAATGGGGAGCCTCTCTGATCTCCCAGTTCATCTGGGCTGGCTGACTTCCCTCTCATTCTGTTCTGCCTCAGATGTTTTCTGTCACTTTTTTCCTAAATTCTGATATTCTATCTTAACTGCTTTATATAAGGTGTGATTATCCAATTGCTGTTTTAGTTCTTCTTTGTGGAGGAGGCCAGTTCCAAGTGCCTCTAATCAGCTATTTGGAAACCTCCTAACAAAAACTAACATTATTAAAGAGAAAAAAAAAAATGGACATTCATCATTAATAGTTGGAGATTTAAAAAACCCAGCTTTCATATTGGATAGAACAACCAGGAAGAAGATCTACCAAAATATACAACATGAAAAAAAAAAACCAAAAACTGTTAATCAATCAGACACAATTAAAATATACATAATAATAGCAGAATTATTTTCTTAATTAGTTTGAGTTCATATAGAATATTCTCCAGAAAAGACCATAAGATGGACCATAAAACAAACTTCAAACATTTAAAAAAAGTTGAAATTATATAAAGTATGCCTATGACTACAATGAAATAAGATTTGAAAGGAATAGCAAGTAGAAATTTTTTAAAGTCACAAATATATGGAAATTAAACAATACGTTTCTACATAGCATAAATCAAAGAAGAAATCATGAGGAAATAATAAAATATTTTGAAATGAATAAAAATGAAAACACAAAATATAAAACTTATGTAGTGTTATTAAAGCAGTACTTAAAGGCAAATTTATAGTGATAAACACCTATATTAAAAAATAATAGAAATCCTAAATCAATCACATGCTAATTCACCTTAAGTAACTGAAGCAGTAGGATTAAATTAACAAATCTTAGCTACACTGATGAGCAAAAAATAAAAAGAGAGAGAATATTTAAATTATTTACAATCCAAATGAAAGAAGAAATGCTAATATTTTGCAGAAATAAAAAGTATTTTAAAGGGAGACCAGGGACAATTGTATGCCAACAAAATAGATAAATAAAATGAATGAATTACAAGAACAGCACAAACTGCCAAAACTAACTCAACATGAAACAAAATTCTGAACAGTCATATAACAATTAGAGATTGAATTAGCAATTGTAAAGCTTTCCACAAAGAAAATCCCAGATCCAGTTAAGTTCACTAAGGAATTCTAACAAATGTGTAAAATAATTAATACTCATCCTTTACAAACTTTTAAAAAATTTATCATAGACCTGAATGCAAAAATCTAAAACTAGAAAACTCTTGGAAGAAAACATAGGGATACATCTTTATGAATTTAGATTGCTTAGTCATTTTGCAAATATGACACCAAAAGCACAAACAACAACAAACATAGCAAACTATTAATTTTCTTAAGAAACTTTTGGTAAAAAGCAAGCAAGAATTCTTCTTAATATGCCAGAGTGAGCATTTTTTGATGTATCTGTTTTTTGCTCATGTGTTTTCTTTTGAGAAGTGTCTATTCATATATTTTGCCCACTTTTTAATGGTCTGTTTGTTTTTTTGTTTTTTTTCAGAAATGGATTTAGAGTCTATAGTACCCAGTGACCTACCACAGAAACAAAGAACTGAGTACCACATGCTCTCACTCATAAGCAGACCTTGAATAATTATCATAATACTTTAAGAAAGGGATTGGCTGTAGTGGGAAACTGCCAGGTTCGGGGAGAACACTTCATCAATAAGGGCACCTGATCTCAAACCAGGTGAAGTGGGGACCAAAATGAAGCCCGAACTTTACCTACAATGACCATTTGTATACCTAACCCTGAATTGTACCCATCTTTAAAATAAAAATTAAAATATAAAATTAAATAAAAGAAAAAGAAAAATGGTGAAGTGATATGGATAAGAAAGTCTTTCAGGATCCTGGGAAGGCAGAATCACTTTGGCATATTATTGACCTTGTTTGGTGAAATCAGAAGACAACACAACCAATTAAGGACCTCTGTATTGACACACTATGCCCTATATACATATACATCCACAACGCTGAGCACTCCCCCACACCCTAGGCAAATGACCTCATCATAGGCAACCAACATAATAAAATAGACTAAGATAATGAACATTACTAAGGTGTGGAAGAAAAAAGAAATAACTTCCTATGAATCTCAAATTACAAGCAAGGAAGCTTTTAATAAAATCTAAGGTTATATGTAAGCCAATGAAAACAAGAGCAAGAAAACTTCTAGGTGGATACTATTAATGTGATACCATTTTACACTTACTGATAATATCTGCAGAAATTTGGGTATGTAATTTACTACTTAGCTATTGCTGTATAACAAGCAACATAAATACATACACAATAAAACCAAAACAATTTATTTAACTGATAATTTTGTCAGTTAGTTATGAAGTTTCACTGTCTTAGCTGAATGAAATGTCCCCTGCTAGGCTTTCTCAGTAAATTCAAGGTAGCTTGTATGTTGGTTGGTACTGGAATGACCTATGATGCCTTCACTCATATTTCCAGTGGTTGGCTGAATGACTGTCATATCAGGCACTCCGATATTCTTTCATTTGGCCTTTCTTCATCCATCTGGCTAGCTCTGAATGTTGACCTGGTGATATCCAGTTTTCAAGAACAGCAAGAAGAGCCAAAATTTACTCTACAAGCACTTATAAAGCTTTTTAAACAAATTATTTGTCATTATCTCGTTCTCTTTCCCTTTGTTTGATAACAGCTATTTAACTATTCATGAAACTATATATTTTAGTATATATTATACATTAATGGTTTTTTTTTTAACTTTTATTTTTATTTTGAAGATGAAGAGTACAATTAAGGATTAGATGCATAAATGGTCATCGTACAGGTGAAGTTTGAACTTTTCATTGGTCCTCACTTTACTTGGTTGAGGTTCAGGTACGCTTATTGATGTTTTGTGCCCCCCTTTCCCCTGGCAGTGTCCTGCTACTGCCAATCCCTTTCATGTAGTGTGATAATATGTGGTACTCAGTTCTTTGTGTCTGTGATAGATTACTAAGTGTGATAGACTCTAATTCCACCCATGTTGCTTAGCATTATCTTAACAATATTCTATCTTCGATATCTAATACTATGCATTGAGCTAGAAATGAATGGAGATACATACAGTTATACAATGCAAAACTCAAAAGTCTCATTAATTTTTAGGGTGCCTCCTAATGCAGTATAATGTTCAGTATGGTTTTTAGACTTTTCATAATCTAGACTTTTCATAATCTAGATTTTTGTTTTCTATTTCTTTTCACTCACTCTAATCAAGGTATCTTACCAGTTGTTTTCTGTATCTACTTTCTTTTTTTATGCCTTGTACATTTTGTTCCTTTGCAAACTTTATCTGTCAGTGTTCTAGTCCATCTTTGCTTTTTTCATTCACTTTTTAACTTAGTAAGAATTTGGAAATTCATCATTCACCCAAACCTATGTACGTAGATGCTAAATCTATCCAGGAATGACAGTTGTGTTATGATAGAGGCTTCTTCTTCTCTGTATAGCAGTAATGTCACAGCATTCCTTCCTTTGCTTCCTTTTGAAACATCGTGCTTATTGTCATAAAGTTTGCAGCAGCAACTAATTTTTCCAAGTTTCTTATATTTTGGCAACTCTGGAGATCATTTTTTATACAAATCTGTTTCTACTTAGTGTCATTTTTAAAAATTCTTCCTTATAACATATCTGATAGCAATAAATTATCTGAGCTTTCATTTGGCTTAAAAGTCTTTTCTTTGTTCATTGCAAGATATTTATGGACAGTGTGATTCTGGGTTGAGAAATAATTTCCTTAAAGTATTTTAAAGAGGTCATACTTCATTGTCTTCTGGATTATACAGTTTTAGAATGTAAGCATACTGTATTTCTTATTTATGCTTCTCCACATGATCTGTCATTTGTGTTTAGCTGCCTTCAGTATTGTTGTTGATTTTCAGCAGTTTTAAAATGAAATCTCTGAAAAATAAGTGGGTGTGTGTGTGTGTGTGTGTGTGTGTGCGCACTCGCATGCGCACGTGCACAAATATATGTTGTTCATCTTGTTAGGGATTCACTGTAATTCTAGGATCTAAAGTTCGATTTTGTTGTTTCTGAAAAAATTTCAGTCGTTATATCTTAAAATATTTCTTCTTCATTTTCTCTCTTTCTCTTCTGTGATTCCAATCACATAAACGTTACATTTTTTTCTTCATTTTCCCATAGCTTTTGAATGTCTTTTCTATTGTTTTCTCACATTTTCTTCTCTGTGTATTTCAGTATTGATAATTTCTGTTGACTTATATTAAAGTTCCCTGATTCTTTATTCAAGTACAAATACACTTATGAGTCTTTCAAAATAATTCTTTATCTTCCTAGCCATAATTTAGATTTTCAGCATTTCTATTTTACTTTAATTACATCCAACTCTTTCTTAAAAATTCTATTAAATCACGATTTTTAAAATATTTTCCACTAGACACTTTAACATATTAATAATAGTTATTTAAATTTCCTTATGTTATAATTCCAGCAACTGGATCTACCTGTGAGACTGGTTTTATTGTTTGCTTTATATTTTGAAAATGAGTTAAAATTTGGGGGGCTTTGTGTTTTTTATTACTTTATATTGAATGCTAGACATTGAACTTTAGACATAGAAGAGCTGAGTTTGTTATAAGGTAAGTAGCAAGCGTGCTGGAAAAAAAAGACACTTTTTTTCCTTGATAGATACTGTGTAGATTCAGTCATTTTAGAACAGACTTGGGCTGGATTTGGAAGACATGCTGTTATGATTTTTATGGCTTGCATCACCAGAATACTATCGTATGTAGCTATGGATGTTAAGATATATTTTTAATTAATGTTTTTCTTCTAGACTTAAAGTTCAGTCTTTCATTTGCACCTGTGTCCCAGATTCCGTCTGTCTTTGCTTGTGATCTTACCCCAGGTGTAGAATGCAGTCACTTGTGACTGTGTTCTTGATAATTTACTGGGAGGCCATAACTGGAATTTTCTGTATCTATTTTTATTTTCCTTTTTAGGCAGGCCCAGTTTCTCTGGTCAAGTGATTACTCAAGATCAAATATCAAATTTCAAGTTCTCCCCCCATGAAGATTTTTTTCTTTTCTTCAGCTGAATATCAACCTTTTGAATCTCATGAAACTTATAAAAATCTTATTATTGGTGAGTTTCACATTTTATTTTGTGATAAATATGCATAAGTTTTATCTCTCACATGAGATGTTGAGACTTTAAGGCCCCACAATGTTGTTCTACACATATTTCCTAAAGTACATGAGTACAGTGAGTAAACAATAAACGCCCACAGAATGAAACTACCTTTTATATAACCTTATGTGTGATTCATATTTGGGAAATTTGCATATAGAACTCAGTATCAAAAGTTTACAGCATATAATAATAACTCTAAAATGAACATATTTATGTATAATAAAAATGAAAATATTAGATGAAAAGGCACCTGAAGATTGAGTCATAAATTTTCTTTATAAGTTATTGCTCTTATATTTTAGGCTAATTATTTTATTAAATTAAAACTTCTGGGTCACTAAAGTTAGGGTAAGTACCTATTTTGTTAAAAGGTATAGACTTACAAAGTTTTGCTAACTCTGCAATGCTACTGTATTTTATTTCTGTACAGGGCACCCTTTCAATAAAAAGAAAAGATGATATAGTGTAGATATTGGATTGATAGTAGAGGGGCATTGGAACTCCCATAACAGTAACAGTTAAGCACTTTCATTATGGACTAATGCCAGGATTGCATATAATACAATGGCTACTCTCTTTGTTCCTTTCCATTAGCATTCATATGCTATTTTATTGTTCGTGTATAAAACTTAATTATTAATTAGTAATGAAGTAATTGTTGGAATGTGAAAAAACTGCTCATACTTCTTTTACAGACAACTTTACAAGTCTGCATTACTATACTACCTATATTCTCTTTGCTTTGCGATGCTATGACTGCTCTAAATATACTAAACATTGTGTGTGTGTGTAAATTGACAAAAAAGTACTATGCTTAGAATATTTTCAACATCAAAACATGAAATTCATAAAATAAGAATGAAAATATTTCAAGCATTCAGTTAATTTATAAAGCTCCTCAATTTTTTTTATTTCCCATGTAAACTAAATGTATTCCAGGGAACTAAAATGAATGAATCTATTAGAAAACTGGTATACAAGTATATGAAATAAAAAATGAATTAACTTATGTTTGTGATGAAGAAATATGAAAAAAATCTTTTGAGTAAATTCATCAAGGCAACCAGAAAAATGAGAAAAGAAACTATTAACTAAAGATAAACGGAGTGATTTGTTTTCAATATGCTATTGATATGAAAAACCAAACAGACTGTTTTACCAAAGAAATGCACTCACACAAACATATGCATTATCTTTCCCTTTCATTGCTTTTAACATACATTCTATAATTCTTCTTTTTTTTTTTGAGTTGGAGTCTCACTCTGTCGCCCAGACTGCAGTGCAGTGGTCCCTCCCGGCCACCGCAGCCTCGACCTGCTGGGCTCCGGCGATCCTTCCGCCTCAGCCTTCCGAGTAGCCGGAATTACAGGCATGCACTACCACGCCCGACTGATTTTTTGATTTATTGTAGAGATGAGGTCTCGCTGCCCAGGCGGGTCTCGAACCCTTGGGCTCAGGCAATCCACTCACCTCAGCCTCCCAAAGGCGAGGGATTTCAGACTGAGCCACCGAGCCTGGCTCATTCTGTAATTCTTGATGTTGTCCCACATGAAAAAAAAAAATTACTGTTTTACAAAGATTACAGCATGGCTTTAAAGTAATTTTATATGTATAAACTTAATTTTAATGTGTCCTGTCCTTATTTATCTGAACATATGCCTTACAGATCACTCCTGCCTATTACATTCACTTCAAGATTTAAAAATAAATAGTTTAAATATCTTAGGTAGTTTAAAACATCTTGATCATATCTTTCATAGAATCCCACTTTAGGTAGATTAGGTGTGATCTTTTATGACAATTATATAGCAGTGAATATGAGTTTCCTATAGACGCAGCAGTTGGTGAACTATATAATCTGCTTTTTTGTAGTTATTATTCCTTGGCATTTCTGCCCTGATGAAATAGTCCAACTAATTTATGAATAGGCAGTTTGCCACTCAGACAGATGGCTCTGACTGCAGTCCAAAGACCATGTATAGTCCAAAAATGCTGGTGTTGACAGGATTTTCAGACATAAAAAATCAAATGTCTGTCAGTCTCTTCTTAAGATGTGTTATCACTAATCCACTATTTTTTGGACTGTATTCTACTATAATTTTTTTCATTCCCATAGATAATGATTATAGAAAGCAGTTTACCAAAAAACTAAGAGTTGGGCTTCTTATTCCAAACAAAAAGGCAACATTTCATCTTTAAATTGTAATAAGTTTAAATATAGAGTATAATTCTATTCCATGAATTTTATATGGCTGCATTAAAGTGACCGTGCCACCAAATTAGATTAATTGACATAAATGAAAAAATTTCAGTATAGTCTCAATAATTATTACTTCTGATGTTATCTATACTTCATTATTATAAAGCACTACATTAGATTGCTTTTCAGAACTATTAATTTTGATATATAATAAATCTTAATTATCACATGCTCTAGAATTATTTTTTCTCAACTATTTAAAGAATATAAACTATGGTAGCTAGGGAGAGTAAACCTCAACAAAATTAGTAACCCTATCTTCTGATATCACCCTTCAATTGCAGCTAAATTAGATTTGTCACACACGAATACTATTAATAATAGTATTTCTAGTAAGTCATATTGTTTTAAAAGTCTATGTTGCTGGAACATGTAGACCTTGACCTTACTTATCATATTGTCTTAACATAAAAGAAGATAATTTTGCTAAAAATACTTCTATAGTAATAATTTGCATGGCTAATGGCATTGGAATAAAAACCAGTACTGCCATGGAATTTTCATTTAAAAAATTGTCATGTTTTCAGTTCCAATTTCCATACGGGTGTCGCCTATATTTTCTAAGGCTCTTATGAGGTTTTATGATTAGGACTTTGATCCATTTAGAGTTGATTTTTGTATATGGTCATAGGCAGGAGGTCTTGTTTTAATCTGCTTGTGGTCAGTTAGTTTTCTCAGCAAAATTTACCGAACAGGTACTCCTTTCCCCAGTGGTTGGTGGTGGAGGCTTTGTCCAAGTTGAATTGGTTGAGAAATTGAGGTTTTGCTTCTGGAGTCTCTAGCCTGTTCCATTGATCAATATTCCTGTTCTTGTACAAATACCTGGCTGCTTTGATTATTATAGCTTTATAATGAAGTTTAAAGTTGGGGAGTGTGATACCTCTCATTTTGTCTTTTGCTTGTTTGTTTTTGTTTGTTTGCTGTTTGTTGTTTTGTTTTATTTTTGCTGAGGTTTGTTTTGGCTATTCATGGCCATTTATGTTTCCTTACGAATTCCTGTCTTGTCATTTCCAGGTTTAAGAAAAATGCTGCTGGTAATTTAATGGGTATTGCTTTAAATCTGTAGATTTTCTTGGATAGAATGGACATCTTAACAATGTTGATTATTCCAATCCATAAGCATGGAATATTTTTCTATTTATTTGTGTAATCTTTGATTTCTTTGAGCAGTGTTTTGTAGTTTTTGTTGTAAAGGTCTTTCACTTCCCTGATTAGGAAGATGCTAAGGTATTTCACTTTTTTAATTTTAATTTTTATTTTATTATAAAGATGTGGGATACAATTCAGGGTTAGGTATACAAACGTTGATTATGCAGATACCCTTGTTGATGAGAGACAAATTGACTTTCTCTTTTCCTATTTTGATACCCTTGATCTCCTTCTCTTGTCTGTTTGCTCTAGCTAGGACATTCAATTCCTGATGAAAACCCCAAATGTCCATGCCATAAGAGATAAGATAGACAAGTAGGGCCTCACTAAACTGACAGACTTATGCAAAGCAAAAGAAACCATCAAAAGGGCAGGGAAACAGCCCACAAACTGGGAAAAAATATCTGCCAACTATATATCTGACAAAGGCCTAACATCTTGGGTCTACAAGGAACTCAAACGTGCCAAGAAGAAAAAAACAGCCCCTACAAAGTTGGTAAAATATATGAATAGATACTTCCCAAAAGAAGAACACTCAGCCTCACTAGTCATCAAAGAAATGCAAATTAAAACCACACTGAGATACTATCTAACTCCAGTCAGGGTGACCATCAACAATAACTCAAAAAACAAGAGATGCTGGAGAAGATGCAGGGGAAAGAGAGCACTTCTACACTGTTGGTGGGAGTGTAAACTAGTACAGCCCCTGTTGAAAACAGTCTTGTGATTTCTGAAAGATCTAAAAATCTACCTTCCATACAACCCTGCAGTATTCCACTGGGAATATACCCAGAGGAACTCACTCTATGAAAAAGATACCTGAACACGCATGTTTACTGCAGCATTATTCACAACAGCAAAAATATGGAACCAACCATGCTGCCCATCAAAAGAGGACCACATAAGTGGCAGTTGTACAGCTGAAATCTTGGTTCCTCATTGATCCTCACTTTGCCTGGTTTAGGATCAGGTATCCTTACTGATGTTATATGCCTCCCACTTCCCTCACAGTGTCCTGCTACTGCCAGTCCCCTTCTTGTAGTATTATGATAACTGTTCAGGTTCCACTTATAAGTAAGAACATGTAACACTCAGTTATTTGTTTCTATGATAGATCACTGAGTATGGTAGCCTCTAAATCCATCCAAGTGGTGGCAGAATCAATAATTTTGTCCCTTGTGATGGTTTCATAATATTCCATCTTGTATATGTACTACATTTTTTTTTTATCCAGTCCACTTTTGATGATGGTATGGAAGGTTTATTTTTAGATCTTTTAGAAATTGCCACACTGTTTTCCAAAGAGATTGTACTAATTTGCACTCCCACCAACAGTGGAGTAGCATTCTCTTTTCTCCCTATCCTCTCCAGCATGCGTCGTTTTTTGAATTATTAGTGATGACCATCCTGACAGGAGTTAGGTGGTATCTCAGTGTGGTTTTGATATGTATTTCTTTGATGATTAGTGAGGCTGAGCAATTTTTCATGTGTCTGTTGGCTGCTCAAATGTCTTCTTTTACTGCTATCAATTTGTAGTATAGTTTGAAACAGGTAATGTGATATGTCCAGCTTTCTTCTTTTTGCTCATAGTTGTCTTGCCTATTTGGGCCATTTTGTGGTTTCATATGAATTTTAGGATTATTTTCTATAGCTATAGAAAATGACATTGGAAATTGGATACAGAATGTATCAAATTTGTAGGATAGTATGGTCATTTGAACAATAGTAATTTTTTTAAAATCCATGAACATAGGCTATCTTTTATTTATTTGTTTCTTCTTCATTAATGCTTCATAGTGTTCAGTGTACAGGTTTCTTGGTTACATTTTTATTCCTAAGTATTTTATTTTTTTTAGACATTATAAATAAGATTTTTCTCTTGATTTATTTTTCACGAAGTTTGTTGTTGGCATATGGAAACATGATGATTTTTTAAAAATCTTGTAACTTATCTAAATTTGTTTATCTGTTTTAAGGATTTTTGGTCTAATATTTAGGTCTTTCTTTTTATAAAATAGTGACACTGCAGTGACATTTTCAATTCTTTCCCATTTGGGTACCTTTTTATTATTTATCTTGCTTCATTGCTCTGTCAAGGACTTTCAATGCTATTTTTGCAGAAGCAACCAAAATGAACATCCTTGTCTTATTCTGGGTCATAGAGGGAAGGTTTCCAATATTTTACTGTTGAGGATAATGTAAGCTGTGGTCACCCTTACAGAAATTGGAATAAGCAACCAATTCCTGATCAAAAACCTAAAAACTCATGCCATAAGAGATGAGATAAACAAGTGGGACCTCATCAAACTTAAAAGCTTCTGCAAAGCAAAAGAAACAATTAAGATAGTGGAGAGACAGAACGGGAAAAAATATTTGCCAACTGTGTATCTGTCAAGGGTCTAAAATTCAGGATCTTCAAGGAATTCAAATGTGCTGAAAGGGAAACAAAACAAAACAACATCAACAACAACATAAAACAACCCTATTAAAAAGTAGGCAAAAGTTATGAATAGACACGTAAAAGAAGACATTTGAGCAGCCAACAGACACATGAAAAATTGCTCAACCTCACTAATCATCAAAGAAATACATATCAAAACCACACTGAGATACCACCTAACTCCTGTCAGGATGGTCATCACTAATAATTCAAAAAACGACGCATGCTGGAGAGGATAAGGAGAAAAGAGAATATGATACTGGTTAAAAAATGAACACATGACCAATGAAGCTGAATAAAGAGCCTAAAAATGAACCCATGCATCTGTGGTAAATTAATTTTTAATCAACTTGTCAAAAATATATAATGTAAAAAGGACAATTTCTTTAACAAATTATATTGGGAAAACTGAATATTCACATACAAAATAGTAAAGCTGGATCCATTATTCACACCACATAAAATATTAACTCCAAGTGGATTAAAGAATTAAAACTGAAAACTGAAACTATAAAATAATATAGAAAAATAGGAGAAAAATACATAACATTGGTCTGGGGAATGATTTTTTTTATATTTTATCCAAAAATCCAGCAAACAAAAGGAAAAATATACAAATGAAGTTGTCAAAATTAAAAAAATATGTACATCAAAAGAAACAACTAACAGAATCAAGAGAAAACCTAAAGATTGGAAGAAAATATTTGCAAGCCATATTTGCAACATAAGGGATTAATTTCTTTTACGTGTCTATTCATAACTTTTGCCTACTTTTTAATAGGGTTGTTTTATGTTGTTGTTGATGTTGTTTTGTTTTGTTTCCCTTTCAGCACATTTGTTGAACATCACATTACCTCACTCACGTGAAATCCAAAAAACTTGATTTTATGTAAGTAGAGAATAGAATCAAGGTTACCAGAGAGTAGAGGAGAAGGGGAAGAAGGGGACCGGGAGAAAATCATACCAAAATGAGATGTTACAGCAACAGATACAAGCATTCTCAATCTACTCTTTCAACAAAACTAGGAAGAGGTATAACTCTAGATTATAAAGATCATAGAAATCCTATAAAAATTATTCAAGATATAGAAAAAAAACCATGTGATGGTAAGTGGGAAAAAAATAGTCCCAGGGAGGAACTTTTTAGATGAAGATGTCATGCAGATATCAGAAAACTATCAGCCAGTCAGAGATATACTTCCTAAATAAAGCACACATTGTCTAATGCAGAAAGATGCATACCTTCTTTTTTACAATTGATTTTGGGAGTACAATGAACAGGGATACAGTTCACCATCAGACTTGATGAGATTTGAATTATTATAGGAAACTAAGTTATGTAACAATATGGACAAACTCTACTTGCAGAAAAGCAGCAAAATCTGTTGCTCTAGAAAAGTGATTTTTTTACTTTGTTAAAACAAATCATCTTAGGACAATGTCCTGATATCTTACTCCCTCCCAAAATGGGATAACCTAGCAAATAATTTAGAAAAAAATTCAACTAATTCAGTTAAGCATAGTGACAAAAAAACAACAACTGTTTTACTATGATGCAAAGATTCAATATGAAAAAGTGAATTGAAGTGCATCAAGAACTATTAATTGATAAAGAATATTTAACAAAAAATATATACCCATCTAGCCAATGAGTATTTTGATCAAGTGATTTTCCATGAATTCAACATAGGACTGAACTTCAGTTTCGATTAAGTCAGCATTAAGTTAAACAACATCTTCATTTATGTTGGTGGCTACTAGATTTGCTTAACTGCAAAAAATGCTATTAAAACCGTAATAAATTACCATACATGAGCAATAAATAAATGGTAAAACAACAGAAACTTAGCACAATTAGAAAAAGAATCCTGCATATTTGAAGGCATTAGAGAAAAACCAAGAAAGTCAAGAATAGAGAAGATAATTTTATTAACAGAAAAGAATCACATTGAAGTATGTTGGATGTTTTCATAACCTTCTTTAATCTCTGCCCCCAAAATATACTTCTTAATGATGTTAAATTAAGGTTAACAGAGAACAAACTAGGAATTAAGGAAGTATTCCCAAACAGTATGTTTTTAAAAGTGAACTACAGGATGCATATATGTGCATCATCATCTTCAATTTATCTCCCATATGATAGGTGCCCTATGACTCTTTAGGTTATTTAAGGCTACAGACCTTTTGTTTCTTTTTGCTTTTTTCCCCCTCCATCTCACATTGCTCAAAGCCACCAAGACCTGTCTCCTCTTTTTAACTTCTTATTCTATTTTTTCAGCTTAATTTGCAACAATTTTATTCTCATTCAACACAGGCAATCCAAACCTTAACCCAAAAGACTAAACAACAATAAGACTGCAAAAAATCGATGTAGGAATATGTGACCAGGTATCTTCAATTAACATCATTTGAAACACTCTCATCCGGCTGTTACTATGACCTGCATTGATGTGTGCCTTTATTCTCAAAAGAATACTTTATTCTCAAAATAAAACATAAGGGGAAGATATGGCAGCAGGTTTTTGGTTATATTTCTCCGTCTCCACAAAGCTTTGGAAATTTTTTTTAATGAGAAGAAGAAAGTGTCTTCAGTGTGAAATCCAGTACTGACTTAAGAAAGTTTGGCAGACTTGCTCAATGTGAAGTTCAATTTTGCATTAAGAAAGTTAAACAAATTCATTCTTAATATTGCATATTTTGACTTTTTTTGTATATTATATTTTTATATCGATTTCCAATTGTGTATTGCTAATAAATAGAATTGTGATGAAATTTTATATAATAATCTTATATCTTGACACCTTGCTTAACTCACTTACTAGTTCTAGTATGTCCTTTGGAAATACTTTGGAATTTTCCAAAAGTGGCAATTCAGTTTTCACAGCAGCATTTAATGAAACATAGATGTCATGTGTGCCTATAAATGTCATCTGTGAATAGAGACAGCTTTATTTCTCCAGTTCTAGTATGTACATTTAATTTAATGTCTGTCTTTATTTTTGAAATATCATCAACCATTATCTCTTCACATGTATTGTCTGCTCTATTCCCTCTTTTCTTATTCTGGATTCCAATTGCACATAAATTAGATTGCTTCATATTGTAACAGAGCTTTTGGATTTTCTGTGTTTGATTTTTTTTCAGTCTTTTTATTTTTCAGTGTAGGTAATTTCTATCAAGTTCTATCAACTCTATTCAGGTTCACTGATTCTTGCTCAGCTATATTTTTCTACTTAAATGTTAACTGTAAACATTCTTAATTTCTATTACTGTGTTTTTCATTTCTGAATATCTGTTTGTTGCTTTTATAATAAGTTTTACTTCTTTATTTATATTTCTTCTGTATTTATCCATGCTGTACTCCTCTGCCTCTAGAGCCCATAGCAAATTAATTTAAATTATTTTAATTATCTGGTTTATTGTTCCAGAATTTTTGTAACATCTAATTCTGATACTGTTACTTGCCTTTTCTCTTAAAGTTGTTTTATTTGTCCTTATTCCTTTTTAGATCTTATAATATTTGGCTGAAAGTAAGACATTTATGTAGCATGGCAGGGACTGGGATAAAAGATATTTGTTACTGGAAGTTTTCACTCTTTTTCTTTTTCTTCTTTTTTTAATTTTTTAAATTTTTTTTTGAGAAAGCAGGATTTATTGACAGGACAGAGAGAGATTATTGAAAGAATAGAGAAGCTCCCACAGTGGGAGGGAACCCAAAGGGGTTGCCCCCACTCTTGCTCTTTTTCTAAACAATTAGTGTGAGGACTTGAGTCTATTTATCAAGGAATCAAATATGATTTGTTGTTGTTGTTGTTGTTGTTGCTATGGTTACTCTCAATACTAGAGATATCAAATTCCTTTAAGTTACTGGGGATTTTTCTCACTGTTCCACCCTCAGCAGTAGATCTTCCCCTTGTTAGTATACCTGAGAAATATTCTTTTTCTGTTCTTTCTCCTCCTCCATCATTTACGGCTACTATTAATCACTTAGTGCTTGATAGGTACATGGCTATCCTGGTTTAGCCTCTTTTTGGAAGATAAAAATGACTTTAGGTCTCAGGGTTGAAACATTTTCAGTAATCCTGCCTTTTCTGCAGTGGTAGACAATCTCTAATTATATGGGCCAAGACTTTTTCCTGTGCTGCCCACAGAAGTAGAAACTTCTTTATATTTGCTTGTTTTGTGTTTTCTCATAAGCTGCAAGGAGCCTTTACCTGTAACTTTAAGGAGACACATTTTCTTGCCATTTCCCCAGCAGTTTAAGGATTTTCTTCCACAGGAGATTAGGTGGGGAGGAATGTTTCCAATCTACATCACAATTGAAGACTTCTCCAGTCTCTTACCCTACCTCTAGCATTTCATGTAAGGTGTCCTGATGTTTGTGGATGAAATATATACAAGTGGTTGCAGGTTGCCTTAGAATAAACAAATAAAATCTCCAAATCGATAAGAAAATTATATTTTTAAAAATAGACAAAAACACAAATAACTCATTGGGGGGAAAAAACCCTGAAGAGTTGCTCAATATTATTCGGGCGAAATGAGCTTGAATCACAATGAAAATAGTACTAAATACCTGCCATGATAGCCCAAATTACAGGAAGAGTGTATTAAGCAAAAGACCCATACAAAACCACTTACAGCAGCTTTATATGTCATAACCAAAACCTGTAAACTAAATGATCTTTAACAAAAAAATGCCTAAATAAAATATAGTAAGACAATCTGTTACTGAACAGAAATCATATAATATTCAACAAAACTAATATATGATGCTTAATGTCAGAATAGTTGCTACTTTGGTTTTACGATAGAATGAAGGTAAAAAGAAGACTTTTATGGTGCTGTTAATACATAGCTAAATCAAATATGTCGTTATATCCGTATATTTGCTAATAAACATTCCTCAGGATAAGCTTAAGATGAGTGCACTTTATATTGTGGAAATTATACTTCAAAAAAAATTTTTTGGAGTAATGAAAACATTTTTAAAATTTTACTTTGTTCACATTTATTTTTTTTAATCATTTTTAATATTTTATTCTGAAGATGTAGGGTACATTTCAGGGTTAGGTATACAAATGGTAATTATACAAGTACCCTTATTTATGAGGCATGCATCCCATCCCCTGGCAGTTTCTCAAGACTGCCAATCCTGCCTCCCCTCCCTGGCAGTTTCCAACTGAAAGGGCAGACCATGAGTGGGAAACCATTTCTCATATTGTTCTTAAACCTTGACACAATGATGAGAAAGTAGAAGCTATGCTTTTGGAGAAATACACACTTTAGGTAAAATTAACTTTACCAACTTTGTTTTTTCAGAAACAGACTTCCAGGTATCAGAGGTATCTCATAGTGGCAATCAAACTTGCCTAGAGTAAAGGGATTTACAAGGCCTAGGACATCATGCATTGGGCAAGGATTGCAAAAGTCATAAAACTTGTAATTACAAAAGTCATAACTGCTCAGAGAAAGAGCAAGTGGGGATTCTGTCTTCCAGTAAGTTGGGCATTATCTACAGGGAAGCCAAGGATCCCCCCAGGCTACCCACTGGGAATGCCTAGGAGAAAAGGGGAGGTGCACCCTCCATTAACTCTAAGGAATGTCATTTGGGAAGGTGCAGGAGAATTAGAATCCTTGTCACGCCCTCCTCTAGGGGCTATGATAATGTGGGCGGACATTAATGGGTCTCTGTATCACAGGTTCTCCATGACATCCACAGGTGGTCGATAAGGAAGTCATAGCAGTCATGTGCAACATCTCTAAGGAAAAGGATTTAAGCCTTAAGCCAGGGCTTGGGGGGGGGCTATGACGCCACACTCATCTAGAGTATAGGCCCACTCCCTGTCTGTGGGAGGTGAACTTTTCTTAAATAAATCTTTACTTCTCTCACTTCTGTGTGTGCAATTCTTTGCAATTTACTCTGGGTTGCCAGCATGCACCTCCAGCTTGCCAGCCCCAGCAGTGCTATGCACCTCCCTACACCTCTCCACCCTCACCCTGTCCACCTGTACCCTAACATTTTTGGAGGTCCCACTGAGATGTCTCTCTCTCTCTCTCTCTCTCTCTCTCTCTCTCTCTCTCTCTCTTTCTTATTTCCTAACTGGTGACACTCTGTGGACTGTGTTGGAACCTGATGGCAACTGAAAGCTCTGGCTGAGGCTACGCTTCAGGATTCTGAAAGGCCCCAGGGAAAGACATCAGAACGGGTGAGGGGCTAAGGTTAACTCTTTACTTCCTTCTAGCCAAGATCTCTGAGTTTTCCCGTGAACTGGGCTGGATCTCAGAGGACAAATGACAGTCTCTGCCCAGGGCTACTCCCTAGGGAGGTAAGAAGGTCCCTGAAGGAAAGTTTAGACTGCCAGTGCCCGAATGGGTTGGAGACAAAGTGTTTGGTTTCTTTACTCTTTTCCTCTCTGGTTGACGAAGTAACTCCATGAAGGACCTTGAAACTCCAACAGCTACGGTAGGCCTTTCTGCGTCTCTGGTGAGTCACCCTCCTTTTTTTTTCATCCACACACCCACATATTTGGGTGCACGCTCTTGGACCGCCCTTTGTTTGGATCACTTTCTGGGTCTCTCGGGTTTCTGGTTTTCATCTTAGAAGACTCCTAGCAAGGGTCGGGGACCTATGTGCTCAAAGTCCTGGTACCAGGCCTTCCAGGACATGGTGGAGCATGCCTCCAGCAAGCTCCAGTGGACACGGGGACCGGAGGAGGCTCTCCTCCTGTTGACTCACATCCTCTGCGCTGATTCCTTTGAACCTATTGGGAATGCCCAGCAGAAGACCTGGGTGGGTTAAAGCCCAGAAACAAATCTGAGAAACCAGGAGCCCATCCCAACTGTTCTTTTACTACAATGCTGCTTTGCAGCCCCGGCATCAGCTTCTGTCCACCTTGCCCCAGCTTTTCATCTGGTGGACAAGTATGGGGAAATTCCACAATATCAGCTGAGGAATAACAAAACCAGGTCAAAAAGTCGTTCCCCAGCCCCAACACCCTTTTGCAGCTTGATTTGTACTGAAAGAAAGATGACAAATACCTTAAAATCCCATATATTCAGGCCTTTTATGAGTTAGCTCATCACCCAGATGCCTGTTTCTCTTGCCATATTTCCGTGTTGGCTCCCCAGACCCCATTGCCCATGGGTTCATCAGAAGATACTGATCCTGCTGACTGAGCCGCCCCTCCCTCAAAAAAATCCCACAACTCCTTCATACTCTCCTATTCCTTCTACAACTCCGATTCCTGCTTTCACTCTAACTCAAATGCTGACCCAGCTGGTTTAACTACTCCTATCTCTCTTGTAATCTGCTTTTGCTACTGCACTCTCAGTTTCCCTTCCTTCTCACCCTCCACCTTTACCTGTGGAGGAGGGGCTGGCATCAATGGCCATGGCGCCTAACCCTGGCCTTCAGTCTTTTTCTTTTACCTTCGGAGAAGGGGCTGGTGCCAAAGGCCACAGCACCTGACCCCAGCCTCCAGTCTTTCTCTTTTGTCTTTGGAGGAGGGGCTGGTGCCAAAGGCCATGGCACCTAACCTCAGTCTCCCGACTTCTCATCCCCCCTTCCCTCCACTGCTTAAGAACCCCTGTTGGCAGTCCTACTAGCTGCAACAAGTCACAACCCCCACATGTACATGGAAAGCCCATTCGAGTTTCCACATGGCTTCATAGGTCTCTTCTCAAGGGGTTGGCTGGTACAAAAGGATATTAAAATTCTTTGTTGTTTTCTTATGATAAATTTCTCTCAAGTTATATTTAAACTGGGACTATATCAACCTTCTTTCCAGATGAAAGTAAAGCAATAATATAAATTAATCCTGTTAATTAACTACAAAAAAGGTGTTATTAAACAGGCTAACTAAGACAAAATAGAAGACTTTTTTAAGGACCAGATAAAAGTCCAGCAATGCTTCTAAGTCACCTCTCTGAGACATTGCAGCAGTTTACTAATATTGATTTAAACTCTCTGGAGGGATAAGTTGTTTGGGCTATGTATTTTATCTTCCAGTCAGCATCAGATATTAGGCGTAAACTCCAAAAATTAGAAAACCACAACCCCCTCAACTAGAACTATTGGAATGTCCTATAAAGTCTTTAACAACCAAGAGGAGGAAAGAATGCAGGACCACAAACATAAGCAGGAAGCATTTCAGCTTTTATCTACGGCTTTAGCAGAGAGAGCCACCACTAATAATCTTCCATCCCAGATGGTCAATCGCAGAAGGGGTACACAGTCCCCTTCCCAGGTTTGTTTCTGATGCCATCAAAATGGGCATATGACCAAAGACTGTCAAGGCCTGCCACTGGCAAAACTCTGTCTCAAATGCAAATAGCATGGATATCGGGCTTATGATTGCTTCATTCGCCTAGCCAGAGGAGAGCACATGACCCATAGGCTTTCTGCAAATAAGGAACAGCAGGCATCTCGCACGATCTCGAAAGGGGATCTCTTGGGCTTGCTCCAGTCAAATTGACTCGCCCCTGGCTTGATAGCCCCAGTGTCTTCGGAAGAAACTATTAAACCAACTGAGCCTAGGGTGGAAATATCAGTAACTGTCAGGGTTATATCATTTGTTATTGATACGGGATCTACATGCTCAACTCTACTTGAATTTCCTAGTCCACTCCTTCCTTCACCCTTTTCGGTTGTGGGTGTGCAGGGCATTATATCCAGGCCCCTCACTAAGTCATTACCTTCATGTGTTCTGGGTGATAAAATATTTTAATACTCCTTCCTTGTTATGCCAACGTGTCCAGCTCCATTATTGGGAAGGGACATTGTGACCAAAATTAGAACTCATATTATTCTTTACCCTGAGCCATCACCACTGTGCTTTTTGGATGCCTTTTGTTTAACTTTGGATTCCCCTGGTAGTTCTATGTTGGATTCTATCCAAGCCCTTCCACTGCATATAAACATATTGCTTTGGTTAGAGCTCTGAGGTTAGGAAAAGTGTAAAGAAGGCTGTTGGTATGAGGGATGTTTTTAGTAAGAAAGGAAAAAGGAAAGAGAAATAATTTTATATAGGAAAGGATCTTGTATGGTACATTTTGTTTTATAATAGAATGACTGGTCTAAGGAAAGTATAGAACAGAAATAGAAGGTTCAAGCATGTTGAAAAATGGTATGTGTATCTTGAACGTGGTAGATGAAAGTTTGTGAAAAGAAGTGAAAGGAATTCTATAAACACTCAAGGTTACATAAAAGGTTCTATAAATTTATCATTAATATCAAGTACACTAATGCTACGCCAAAATGCTACTCAAAGAGCAGAACATGAGCTTCTTAATTAACAATCTCCAAAAGAATTTTCTCCTTTAAACAACAGAGGGGGGAAGAAAGAGACAAAATTCAACTAGCCCTCCCCTACTGTCTTTGCCACAAAAAAAGTGAGGTTTTTCTTTTCTCCCTACTGTCTTTGTTACCAAATCAGTGAGGATTTTTTTTCCT
The DNA here is from genome assembly GCF_000164805.1 of Carlito syrichta. NCBI lineage: Eukaryota > Metazoa > Chordata > Mammalia > Primates > Tarsiidae > Carlito > Carlito syrichta. The sequence continues at coordinate 156,696 of NW_007259915.1, forward strand.
TTTAAAAATCTTTGGACTATCATTTTGGCTAAATAAGTGACTTTTACAATAACTACTATAATCTTGTGTTATAACATTATGCTTTTAAAAATTTTAATACTTAAACTCTTAAAGGTCTCAACCAGTCTTTCTAGGGTGAGATAAGAAGCAAGATCCAGGAACCACACCTGCCCCACACCCTCCTCCTGAATTTCCTGTTGACCAGGCACAAGGACTACTATCCAACATAGGATGAACGGCAAAATAGCCTGGGCTTCACCCTCTAGCACATCAATAGTTGGTAAAGTATATCAGAACTATTTAAAAAAAAAAAAAAAAGAAACCCGTTTTCTCTTGCCAGTGTTTACCTGTTTTGAATTCTCAATTTAAGCTACAGCCTAGCTACATGTCTCTAATGTTTTCAATTTTTCTTTCTTCAACTTTGTCGAAGTGGCTGTATTTCATTGTTAAAGAACAATTATAGATAATTTACAAAGGAATATTTCAACTTATGCTAATGAATACATATAATTTACCGGACTTTCACTTTTCCAAAATTGTTTTTTGGGACAATAGCCTTTTTCATCATCGTTTGCCTAATAATTTTGCCTGCACTCCTGATGGTGTTTTAGTAGATCTGAATAGCATTTGGTTAAGGTCCTGCCATTTCCTGTTCATGCCCTTGGAAGTAGCTAGGTAAGGACATCTCTATGGCCCATCTCAGCAGAAAGTAAATACAGACAAATGACCTTCGCCCCATTTCCCAGGATCATAAGTATATTTCCAAGAGCAAGAGTGGGGAATGAAAGGGCAGACCGAGAGCAGGAAGCCATTTTTCATATTGTTCTTAAACCTTGACACGATAATGAGAAAGTAGAAGCTATGCTTTTGGAGAAATGCACACTTGAGGTAAAATTAACTTTACCAACTTTGTTTTTTCAGAAACAGACTTCCAGGTATCAGAGATATCTCATAGTGGTAATCAAACTTGCCTAGAGTAAAGGGATTTACAAGGCCTAGGACACCATGCATTGGGCAAGGATTGCAAAAGTCATGAAACTTGTAATTATAAAAGTTATAACCACTCAGAGGAAGAGCAGGTGAAATTCGGACTTCCTGTAAATTGGGCACTATCTACAGGGAAGCCAAGGATCCACCAAAGCCATCTACTGGGAATGCCTAGGAGATAAGGGGAGGTGCACCCTCCACTAGCTCTAAGGAATGTTGTTTGGGAAGGTGCAAGAGAATTAGAATACTTGTCATACCCTTCTCTAGAGGCTATGATAATGTGGGTGGACATTAATGGGTCTCTGTATCACAGGTTCTCCAAGACATCCACAGGTGGTCAATAAGGAAGTCATGGCAGTCACATACAACATCTCCAAGGAGAAAGATTTAAGCCAGGACTTTGGGGGGCCTACAACGCCACGCTCATCTAGAGTGTAGGCCCACTCCCTGTCTGTGGGAGGGTGAACTTTTCTTAAATAAATCTTTTCTTCTCCCACCTCTGTGTGTTGCAATTCTTTGCAATTTACTCGAATCTCTGGGTTGCCGGCACGTACCTCCGGCTTGCTAGCCCCGGCAGTGCTGCATGCCTCCCTCAGCCTCTCCACTCTCACTCTGTCCATCTGTACCCTAACACCAACTATTGCCAATCCCTTTTTTATAGTATTATGATAATTGTTTGAGGTCCACTTACCAGCAAGAACACGTAGTACTCAATTCTTTGCTTCTGTGATGGTTCATTCAGGACTATAGTCTCTAAGTCCATACAAGATGCTGAGAAGTTCATAATTTTGTCCTTATTTATGGTTGTGTAATATCCCATCATGTATCTATACCACACTTTTTTTTTTTTTATCCAATCCTCTTTTGATGGGCAGCATGGTTGTCTCTATGGTTTTGCTATTTTGTATGTGTGTGTGTGTGTGTGTGTGTGTGTTGGAGTCCCATTCGGTTGCCCAGACCAGAGTGCAGTGGCCGCTCCTGGCCACCTCAGACTTGCCTGCTGGGCTCCGGCGGTCCTTCCACCTCAGCCTTCCGAGTAGCCAGAATTACAGGCATGCACTACCACACCTGGCTGATTTTTTAAATTTTATTGTGGAGATGAGGTCTCACTGCCCAGGCAGGTCTTGAACCCGCGGGCTCAGGCAATCTACTCACCTCAGCCTCCCAAAGGTGCAGGATTACAGGCTGAGCTACTGAGCCCGGCTTGGTTTTGCTATTTTAAATAATGCTAGAGTAAACACGCATGTGCAGGTATATTTTTCATAGAGTGGTTTGAGTTCCTCTGGGTATATTCTCAGAAGGGATATTGTAGGGTCATAGGGAAGTTTGAAGTTTTATAGCAAATATTTAATACGATTGTCATCAAAACTTTTCACAAACCAAAATATATAAACTCAGAATAAATGATTAGTCAGTAGAAAAAAATTATGTGTGCATTCACAGAATTGTGAACTTTTTTTAAATATCAAAACTACAAAAAAATTAATGCAAAATTAGAAATAACAAAGGGGACAAGAGCAACTTTAATGAAAAAAGGGAGGAGGATAGAGAAATAAGCAAAAGGGAATAAAATGCATACATATCTTTTTTAAAAATGTAAAATTTTTTTCACAAAACAATAATAGATAAGAAAAAGTCCTATAGGAAATACCAAAAATAATTCACTGTACCTCTGACAAAATAAAAAATCTTTTAAAGACAAATTTTATTGTATATTTCCTGAAATTAAAAGTTAAAATTTACATACTGAAATAACATACCTTTCTGCACAGAGATATCCAAAACACTCAATATTGAGAAACAAAACAAATAAAAACCCAAATAAGCACAATTTTATTCACAATAACCACCAAAAAAAAAAAAAAGAAAGAAATATCTTGATATTTTCCTAACCAGAGGTGCAAAATATCTTTACAATAAAAACTACAAAACACTGCTCAATGAAATCAAAGATGACACAGACAAGTGGAAAAATATTTCATGCTCATGGATTGGAGGAATCAATATCATTATGATGTCCATTCTACCTAAGGCAATCTACAGATTTAATGCAATGCCCATCAAATTACCAGCAACATTCTTCTCAGACCTAGAAATAACAATACAAGAATTCATATGGAAACATAAAAGACCACGAATAACCAGAACAATCCTCAGCAAAAAAACAAAGCAGGAGGTATTACACTACCAGACTTTAGACTTCATTATAAAGCTACAATAATCAAAACAGCCTAGTATTGGTACAAGAACCGGCATATAGACCAATGGAATAGAATTGAGATTCCAGAAGCAAAACCTCAATTTCTCAACCAACTCGTGTTCAACAAAGACTCCATCACCAACCACTGGAGAGGAGAACCTATTCAGTAAATGGTGCTGGGAAAACTGGCGGAACACATGCAGAAGATTAAAACAGGATCCCTATTTATCTCCATACACAAAAATCAACTCAAAATGGATCAGAGACCTAAATGTAAAACCTTAAACTATTAGAACCTTAGAAAATGCAGGAAACACCCTTATGGAAATTGGAACTGGCAACCAATTCCTGATCAAAACCCCAAGTGCCCATATCATAAGAGATAAGATAGACAAATGGGACCTCATCAAACTGACAAGTTTCTGCAAAGTCAAAGAAACCATCTAGAGAGCAGGGAAATAGCCCACAGACTGGGAAAAATATATTTGTCAACTGTATGTCTGACAAAGGCCTAACATCTAGGATCTACAACTCAAATGTGCTGAAAAGAAAAAAGCAAACAGCCCCATTACAAAGTGACCAAAAGATATGAATAGACAGTTATCAAAAGGAGACATACGAGCAGCCAACAGATATATGAAAAAATACTCAGCCTCATTAGTCAAATTAAAAGTACACTGAGTTAACACCTAACTCCAGTCAGAATGGTGTCATCAATAACTCAAAAAATAACCAATGCTGGAGAGGATGTGGCGAAAAGGGAACACTTCTACACTGTTGGTGGGAGTGTAAACTAGTACAGCCTCTGTGGAAAACAGTGTGGCAATTCCTAAAAGTTCTAAAAATCAACCTTCCATATGACACTGCAGTTCCCCTACTGGGAGTATACCCAGAAGAACTCAAATCATTATATATATATATAAAAAACAACTGTACACGTGTGTTTATTGCAGCATTGCTTACAATAGCAAGAACATGGAACCAACTGTGCTGCCCATCAAAAGAGGACTAGATAAAATAATATGGTACATATACAAAATGGAATATTACGCAGCCATAAAGAAGAACAAAATCATGAACTTCGCAGCTACCTAGATGATCTTAGAGTCTATAACACTGAATGATCTTTTACAGAAAGAAAGAACTGAGTATCACATATCCTCATAAGTGGACCTTGAACAATTATCATAATAATGTAAGAAAAGGATTAACAGTAGCAAGAAACTGTGGGGGTGGCATGGGGGAGCAGGGAGTTGTGATTGGCAATAGTGGTAATCTGCCTGGGAAAGGCGGGCACACCTCATCTATAAGGGTACCTGCATAATGAATATTTGTATACTTAACCTTGAGTTGTACCCCACAACTTTAAAATAAAATATTTAAAAGTTAAAAAAGGAATAGATTTTTAATATAAACTCAAAAGCAAATGTAAACAAATAAAATTTAGAGAACTATGCTGATATAAATGCAAAATCATAGGTTAAAGGAAACAGTCTGGTCTCAGTGTTTTCTCAGCAACTATTCATGCCAGAGATTAACACAACAACATTCACTGGATCATCAAGGACAGAAAGAAGGACTAAAGGGTTTTGTATTTTCTATCCAGCAAAAGTGTTCTTATAGAGTTATCGAAAACTTGATAAAACATTCTTGTCAGGGTTAATAGATGACATTTTCATATATTGCCAGATCATAATGAAAACAGTACTGTAAACCACCCAGAATGGCTAAAATTAGAAAATGAGTATATTAAGCAAATGACTTGTATAAAAACATTCATAGCAGTTTATCTTTTCCTGTACAATTAAACAACTTCAATTCTTTCTCACTTCCATTTTTCTTTTTTCTGAACTTTAATAGGTAAAGTTCTTAATTTACCTTTTATTAAATAGAATTGAAGAATTTCTTAAATGGTACTAATAATTTATTCAAATCATTATTTTTTATATTAGTAATCTAGTTTTAAAAATTGAATAACTTTTTAGTAATTTACCCTAATGCCATTTTTCCCATAACTTTTGTTACTATAAATATGCAATGTGGCAGCCGGGCTCAGTGGCTCAGCCTGTAATCCCGCGCCTTTGGGAGGCTGAGGTGAGTGGATTGCCTGAGCCCGCAGGTTCGAGACCCGCCTGGGCAGCAAGACCTCATCTCTACAATAAATCAAAAAATCAGCCGGGCATGGTAGCGTGTGCCTGTAATTCTGGCTGCTCGGAAGGCTGAGGCGGAAGGATTGCTGGAGCCCAGCAGGCGAGGCTGCGTTGGCCGGGAGCAGCCACTGCACTCCAGCCTGGGCGACCAAGTGAGACTTCAACTCAAAAAAAAAAAAAAAATGCAATGTTAAAGAACATAACTTTATGAAAGACATCATAATAAAAATAGCTCTGATTTTAAGTGTGTAAAATTATATAGGTAAATTTTTTTTATATGTGTATTTTTTTCCCCCAAAATTATCATAAACATAAGACTGGCTAAATAAATTTCCTTACCTCCAATAAAAGGAACACTAGGCAACTGATAAAACAAACAAAAACAAATCAAGAAAGTATGCATATAGAGAAACAAACATATTTGAACTATATTTTAAGTGATAAAAGCAAGTTAAAGAACAATGTGTATATTATGCCACCATATATCAAACATGAAAATTTATATATGTGGCTAAATTATTCAAAAAGAACATGGAAGAAAGTAATTTTAGGTTTGATGGGGAGAATAGTGTAAGAAAAACTTTTTCATTATATTAATGATTTATAATAATCTTAAATCATAAACATATATTATTATATCCAAGCTAGATAAATATTTTAAAAACAAAAAGCTCAAGTATTATCACTAATCAACTCTTGATAAAGGGAGTTTTAATATTTAATTTTGAGATATTAGTTGCTCTGTTTTTATACAGAAGTGAAATACTTCTGTATATTTCATTTTGAAAGAAATAAAGTCAAGATTAATCAGAGTCTAAGTTTTCAGGGACTCTCAAATTTGAAGTCCCAGTGTTAGACTGAGGACATTTTCTTGTATATAGTATGATTTTTATGGTGCATAATCCTACTCTGGAAAAGGGATGCAACATCTTTCCATGTATAGAGTTACTAACTTCATCACTTTCCTTATGTTCATATGATAAAACCTCTGTGCTTTCTTACATTATTTAAGGCTACAAAAGTTTTTCTTTTAATATCATTCAGTTAAAATAGTCAAGTTTTGCCACTTTCTCCCAGAGTTGGTTTTTTCCCCCTGGTCTAACTTTCAAAACTTGGCTTGTTACAGTTTTATTACAACTCAAAATTATTAAAAAGCAATGAAACTATCAGAAAACCAAGGTTGTTAACATGTCTGTGGGTAGATGTATCCCTTCTTTTCAAATCATTCTATTTAGTTGGGTACTGTTGCCTGCACCAAAAGTTGTATTAATTCTCCAATCAATTGTCAAGCAAATGAATGCGACAAAGAAAGTAGACATTGGGTTTTGTTTTTTTTTCTCTTTGTTCACAATTATTTAACACTCTATTTAAGAAGGCAAACTTTCTCAGTGTGAAGTCTAATTTGCATTAAAGAAGATAGTCCAGTTAGTGGTTTAATTCAGTGACATGGAAATGTTGAAGGACAGCCTAATAAATAGTACATTAGCTTAGATGTTTTGACAGAGACTAAAATATATTTTTAGTAGTTAATTTTACTGTAATTTACACTAACTTTATTCATGTTGCCTTTGAATCTTTTAATTTTTTCAAATATGCCATTCAAATTCTTGTATTCAAAACTGTGTCAAAAACACAAAAAATATTGATTACCACCACTGGGTAATCAGCATCTTCCTGTTTGCATGTGAATTTTGAGAGCAATATTTAAAATGTATCTGGAATTTCTAATCTAATTTCACATTGTTTGGATAATTAAGATCTCAATAGCCACTAAATATCAAAAGCCCTGTGCTTGTGTGATTTAGCCCTAAATATGGTGGTATATGCTCATTTACTCATGCACACCAACAAAGGGCCACTATCATTAAAAGTAATTCATCTGCTTGCATCATTGTCCTAATGACTTTGAAAATTCCTTTGGCAAAAATGTCATTAGGTAGTAAAGAGGTCAATTAATTAAGTTCTTGTAGTTCTGAGCATAGGTAGATTCTCAAAAATACAACAATGCTTACTTTTCTCTGAGTAAAAAGAATTTCTGTGCTATGTGTATGTACTCTTGTGTGATCATCAGTTGGTTTATTATGCCATATTATGCATTGTTTGAAATTGTATCAATTTTGGGTGCCTTTAAGCTCATTTTGTTTCTGTGGATGTCACCATACAAAGGAGATAGACCTTATTCATATTTTCAGCAGTCCAGAATGGGTACTGATTAAAATTTCTTCTTCATTTTAAGACGTCCTTCAGCAAACGTTACACATATCTTACAAATATCTCTGGCTCTTATCACATCACATATGTGGAACATTTCTAATTTTCTAATGTAATCACTTTAATGATTTGTAATAATATTTTTGCTGTATAATATAGCATACATATAAATATTAAAGATTTCTAATGATCCTACTTCCAAACAAGTCTGAAAATTCTCCTGTTTGTATCAATTTTCTCTTATTTAGACTATTCTCCTGTTTAAAATTCCTTTACTTTTTTCTCACACAGATAAAAATGTTTAGAAAACTGTATTTTGTCTGAGCTATTAAAATTTACAATCATATAAGGAGAGAATACTGTTGACTTTGAAAGTTATGTCTTCAACAAGGGTACATGCATAATGAACATTTGTATATCTAACCCTGGATTGTACCCCACATCTTTAAAAAAAAGTTAAATCTTAGCTTTCAATAAAACTATACAAAATTTAAAGAAAATTGTATTTAAATTGCTTTTTAATTTTGTCTCATGTATTCCATAAAAATGGAAATTAAAATAATACACTAACAATATTTTTTCAATGATTGACATTTTGTCAGGTTTCTTGAATAATTTCAATAGAACTATGCTTTATGAGGACTTCCAGCAAGATGGCAATAGGGCAACCTGGTCTATGAAACCCTCTGCAAAGGAGAACTCAGAGGGTCTCTGGCTATCTCCTCTGGGGCTGCGGACCCCAATGTCGGCAGCCTGCTCTTCACATGGAGCTCGGTTATTGGCACTACTTCGGCATCACAGTGGTCTGGACAGCCACTGCAGCTGCAGACACAGCAGCAGCCAGCACCGCCGCGGCCTCCGTGACAGACATAGAACATTGCACCACCTGTGCCTGAGGTGATCCTTGACTTCAGTCCTTGAAGCCCCTGCAGGCAAGATCTACTGTGATCGCTGCCACCTCTGCTGCCAGCGTGACGTCCTGCCAGTCATGGGTCTCCTCCCCATGGCCTGAGACAGGTTTCCGTCTTGGCCTCTGCCCCACCCCTGTCCAGCTCCACCCCCTCAGGGGCAAGCAACCAAGATAGCACCACCTGCTGGCGATTCAAGGTAACAACACCAAAACGGGAGAAACAAGCTTGAAAAACAGACACAGACCAGATTTGAGTGGTGAACCATGGGTGACCTGAACTGTCCATCACAGCAGGCCAAGGGCAACTGACCCTAACTGCGAACTATTTTACCAGCTTGAAAAGACAGCTAGACTTCAGAACTGAAAGGACATTGGACTTAAACGAAAAGTCTCAGAGTGTGCTCAATTGGCTCTGTTAGCTTAATGACTTAATTCTATTCCTAATGTTTTGTTCCTTGTCTTTCTTTTCCTCTTCCTTTTCTTCTATTTTCTCCTCTCTGTAAACCATATCTTTATAGAGGAAAAGCACACCAATAAGGTGGTTGGCTAGCTTGTATGTTAGCATCATTGTATGTGTTATTTTATTCGTATGGGAGTTGGTTAGTCTGTAGCTGTAGTCTACTGTTTTTATGTGTTTCAGTTTAGATCTCTCTCTCCATTTGTTGGTACACTCATCTGTTTCCCAACTTACACCTCTCTTTCCCCACACCCCTCATCCCCCAACTGTCTGCTCCATTCTTTTCCCTCTGCTAACCACATTTTATTTCAGGGAGTAAACTTATGGACAGATTCCAAGGCAGTGAGTTTCAGAGTATTCATACACCTGTCAGCGAATACAGGACCTGCAGATAGATTTTGAATCACAGCTCCCCGCTTAAGTAAATCTCAAAACTGCAAAAAGGACCACCCCCAACCTACAGTGCAACTCCAGAATTGAACAAGGTAAGAGGGCATACATAAAGAATAGGAGATTGAACAAACAGAAGTAAAAGCAATCCCTCTATCCCTGAATAACAGAATTAAAGAAAACGGTGATGTGGAGGGAAGGAAAAAGTAGGGAGAGGGAAAAAAACGCACAAATGAAGAAAAACCAAAAGAAGAATATAGGTCTCACACAGACCCCTGGGAGATCAGACACTGAGAAAACGA
>NW_007259915.1:166578-169881 GCF_000164805.1 Carlito syrichta
TGAAAAAATTCAAACACAAGAGATTCAGAGAACCCCTGCAAGACAACAAATGAAAAGACCAACTCCCAGACATATAATAATTCGCCTAAACAAAGGTATGAAAGGAAAAATCCTAAAGGCTGCAAGAGAAAAAGGTCAGACTACCTACCAGGGAAGACCAATTAGAATAGCAGCAGATTTATCTACAGAAACCCTCCAGGCTAGGAGAGCTTGGAGCCCTATCTTCAAAGTTCTAAAAGATAAACAATTTCAACTGTGAATAACCTACCCAGCCAAACTAAGCTTCATCAGTGAGGGAGAATTGAAATCTCTCCCAGATATCCAATCTCTAAGAAACTACGCTGCCACCAGACCACCTCTACAAGAAACACTTAAGAAAGTATTGAACACAGAAGAAAAGGAAAAAGGAACAACAACGTTCTTCACAAGACTACAGGCAAAAGATTAAAAACACACATGATCCAACTCTAAAACCAAAAGAAAGACAACACACAGACAGGAAGAACAACAAAGCAGTAAGAGCATTATGATAGGGATCAGCTCTCACATTTCAATAATTAGTTTGAATGTGAATGGACTAAATGCACCACTGAAAAGACATAGAATGGCAAAATGGATAAAATATCACCAGGCAACAATCCATTGCCTTCGAGAGACTCACCTCACTAGAAAGGACACTCACAAACTCAAAGTAAGAGGATGGGAAACAAATGTTCAGGCGAATGGAACACAAAAGAAAGGAGGATTTGCGATGTTAATCTCAGAAAAAATACCCTTTAAGCTATCAAAAATTAAAAAAGATACAGAAGGCCACTACATAATGATAAAAGGTTCAGTCCATCAACAAGAAATATCCATCCTAAACATATATGCACCGAACATAGGAGCATCAACTTTCATAAAGTAGCTCCTAGGTAAACTAAAAAAAGATATTGACTCCAATACCATCATAGCTGGGGACTTTAATACCCCACTCACCACCCTAGACAGGTCATCAGGACAAAAAATCAGTAACAAGATCCAAAACCTCAATGTGACTCTGGATCAAATGGACTTGGTTGATACTTACAGAACCCTCCATCCAAAGACCACAGAATACACATTCTACTCATCACTTCATGGACTGTACTCTAAGATCGACCACATACTTGACCATAAATCAAGCATAAGCAAATTTAAAAGGATTGAAATTTTACCATGCACCTTGTCAGACCACAGTGGAATAAAAATAATCATTAACACCAACAAGGTCCCCCCCAAACCCACAAAGACAAGGACTCTAAACAACATGATGCTAAACAATTCCTGGGTCAATGATGAAATCAAAACAGAGATTAAAGCATACCTGGAAACAAATGAAAATGAAGAAATATCTTACCAAAATCTCTGGGATGCCATGAAAGCTGTAGTAAGAGGGGAATTTATATCCTACAAATGCACATGAAGAAAATAGAAGGATCACAAATTAACAGCTTAAGAAGCCACCTAAAAAAGCTGGAAAAGCAAGACCACAAAAACCCTAATTTCAGCAGAAGAATCCAGATCACCAAAATAAAAGCCCAAATCCAGGACATAGAAGACAAAATGATAATACAAAAAATCAATGAAACAAACAGCTGGTTCTTCAAAAGGATAATCAAGATCGATGGTCCCCTAGCTAGACTGACCAAGAAAAAGAAAGGAAAAGCCCAAATAAACACAATCAGAAACACAAAAGATGAAGTCACATCTGATCCTGAAGAAATACAAAAGATCATTAGAAAGACTACTATGTACACTTGTATGGAAACAAACTTGAAAACCTTAAGGAAATGAGGACTTTCTGTCATCACACAACCTGCTTAGGTTGAAACAAGAAGAAATTGAGACCCTAAATAGACCAATAACAACCAAGGAAATTGACTACATAATAAGAAAACTACCTACAAAAAAAAGCCCTGGACCAGATAGTTTTCCAGCAGAATTCTACAAGACATTTAAGGAGGAGCTTACACCAATCTTACTGAAGGTATTTCAGGTGATTGAGAAAGATGGAACTCTCCCAAAAGGATTTTACAACGCTAACATCACATTGATACCCAAGCCAGGTAAAGACCCAACAAAGAAAGAGAACTACAGGCAAATATCTTTGATGAAGGTAGATACTAAAATTTTCAACAAGATCCCAGCGAACCGGATTCAACAACACATTTCAAAAATCATCCATCATGACCAAGTAGGCTTCATCCCTGTGATGCAAGACTGGTTCAACATTCGTAAAACCATAAATGTAATTAAATACATCAGCAGACGTCAAAACAAAAACCACATGAGTGTATCATTAGATGCAGAGAAAGCTTTTGATAAAATCCAGCACCCCTTCTTGATAAAAACCCTCGAACAGCTAGGCATACAGGGGACATACCTCAAAAGAGTAAAAGCCATCTATGAGAAACCCACAACAAGCATACTCCTAAACGGACAAAAACTGGAACCATTTCCCCTGAAAACTGGAACAAGACAAGGATGCCCACTCTCACCCCTCCTGTTCAATATACTATTGGAAGTCCTGGTTATAGCAATCAGAGAAGAGAAGGCAATCAGAGTATTCAAATAGGAAAAGAAGAAGTCAAGCTATCTCTCTTTGCAGATGACATGATTGTGTAACCTGAAAACCCAAGAGAATCTGTCAAAAACCTCCTTATACTAATAAAGGCCTTTGGCAAAGTCTCAGGATACAAAATAAATGTGCAAAAGACAATCGCATTTCTTTACACCAATAATAAACAAACAGAAATCCAAATAAAAACCACAATTTCATTCACAATAGCCACAAAAAAATGAAATACCTCGTCATCTTCCTAACCAGAGATGTGAAAGACCTTTACAATGAAAACTACAAAACACTGCTCAAAGAAATCAAAGATGACACAAACAAGTGGAAAAATATCCCATGCTCATGGATTGGAAGAATCAACATTATAAATTGCCATTCTACTTAAGGCAATCTATAGATTTAATGCAATACCCATCAAATCACCAGCAACATTCTTCTCAGACCTAGAAAAAGCAACACAGGCATTCATATGGAAACACAAATGACCAAGAATAGCCAGAACAATCCTCAGCAAAAAAAAAAAAGCAAGTGGTATCACACTACCAGACTTAAAACTTTACTATAAAGCTACAATCATCAAAACAGCTTGGTATTGGTACCCGAACAGGTGTATAGACCAATGGAATAGAATTGAGATTCCAGAAGCAAAATCTCAATTTCTCAACCAACTCATCTTCGACAAAGCCTCCACCACCAACCACTGGGGA
>NW_007259915.1:170648-198763 GCF_000164805.1 Carlito syrichta
CAGGGAGATGCAAATCAAAACCACACTGAGATACCACCTAACTCCAGTCAGAATGCCAATTATCAATAACTCAAAAATAACAGTTGCTGGAGAGGGTGTGGCAAAAAGGGAACAACAGTGCTACACTGTTGGTGGGAGTGCAAACTAGTACAACCTAAGTGGAAAACAGTATGGCGATTCCTAAAAGCTCTAAATATTGACCTCCCATATGACCCCACTATCCCTCTACTGGGAATATACCCTGAAGAACTCAAATCACTCTATAAAAAAGATACATGCACACGTTTGTTTATCACAGCATTGTTCACAATAGCAAGAACCTGGAAGCAACCATGCTGTCCATTGAAAGAGGACTGGATTTTAAAAATGTGGTACATATACACGATGGAATACTATGCAGCCATAAAAGAGAACAAAATCATGAATTTCACAGCAACCTGGATGAAACTAGAATCTATAATACTAAGTGATCTCTCACAGAAACAAAGATCTGAGTATCACATGTTCTCACTCAAATAGTGAACCTTGAATATCCAATGTTATACTATAAGAAAATGACTGACAGTGGTGGGAAACTATGGGGGGGAGGGGAAGGGAGATGGATTAATGGTAGTAAATATCTGTCTGGGGATGGGGAGACACCTCTTATCAACAAAGGTGCCTGAACGAAGCATATTTGTATACCTGACCCTTAACTGTCCCTACAATATCGTAATAAAATATATTGATTTTTTTAAAAAAAAGAACTATGCTTTATGTAATGTGACTTCATGTTAAAGATAACGGTAGATGTGAATGTTTATTTAGATTAGCCTCTGTCAATATTGATTATGTTTTTAGGATTCCAAGGAAATTACATAATCTCATATAAACCTGAATAAAATTTATATTTTAAGATAAGTTTACCTTATGTATAATCATATCCAAATGCAATCAGTGAAATAAAATCTCTTCAAATTTATCTAGAGGAGTTACAAGAGTTTTGAGCAGTATTGAAATATCAACGTATTTGACAATACATGAACAAATATTATTTTACCATTGTTTTTAAGTATAAGCCATTGTACATGCATTATTTAAAATACTTACAGGCCGAGCTCGGTGGCTCAGCCTATAATCCCACGCTTTGGGAAGCCGAGGTGAGTGAATTGCCTGAGCCCACAGATTGGAGACCCGCCTGGGCAACTTGCTGAGACCTAATCTCTACAATAAATCAAAAAATCAGCCAGGCGTGCTAGCACATGCCTGTATTTCCGGCTACTCGGAAGGCTGAGGCGCAAGGATCACTGGTGCCCAGCAGGTCGAGGCTGCGGTGGCCGGGAGCAGCCACTGCACTCCAGTCTGGGCGACTGAGTGAGACTCCAGCTCAAAAAAAAAAAAAAAAAAACAGAAGTTGCTAAAAATTGGGGAATTAAAAGATTAAGTTCATGTCTCAATATTTCTGAAAACGTGGATTTTTTTTTACAGCATTCTATTTTAGCTGCCTCAAATAGTAACAGCACATGCGTGTTATGAATCAGTCATCAATATATAACAGTTTGTTTTCAAAATTTGTATGGGATAGTAGCTCAATAAAACGTAGTTCCTGCCAGATGGGGTGGCTTAGTCCCAGCACTTTGGGAGGTTGAGGTGGGAGAATCGCTTGAGCCCAGGAGTTCAAGACCAGCCTTGTCGCTACAAACAATACAAAAAACGTTTTCCAGGTGTGTTGGTACTCACCTGTAGTCCCAGCTACTTGGGAGGCGACAGAGTGAGACTCCAACTCAAAAAAAAAAAAAAAAAAAAAACCAATAAAATACTTACAAATAAATATATGAAAACAGCAACATACATGCACAATTCATTATAACGCTTATATAGTCAACACCAATGTATTATTACTTTAGCTTAAAAAATAATCAATTTTTGTATTTTAAAAGCAAATTATATCATAATATTTGTTCACTATAACATGTTATTGTTAAAGAAGATATTTTAGAAAATCTAAAAAATCCTGAGGTACAAGAAGTAATGTTAACAAAATAACAAAAGCTTGTTAAACCTAACTAATTGTTGTTTTTTAAAGCAATAATTTGAAAATAAAATACTAGATGATCTTAAAATGGGAATGAGTAGGACAAAAGGAACAACATTTTTTCTAAAAATATTTCCAATGTTCTTGTCTAGTATTACATGTAGTGAGGACATATACTTGCCCTAATTCTAGAGATTTCTAATGTATATATATAATGTATATATATATATAGTAGTATATATATATAATATAGTAGTATATATATATATAATATAGTATATATATATATATAAATGCATGTCTTAAAGTGATAAAAATACCTAAGAAACAGCATGTGTTATTTCAACCACTTGAGGAAAACAATAATATATAGACAAACAAAGCAAGATTAAAATCCAGTAAAAACATTTTAAAAAGGAGTCAAGCAAAATAAAATCTTAAAAGTGGTCAGTATTGATTTCAATACATCAGTAGTCTTAATAAATGTGGATTAGTTAAATGTGTTTATTAAAGCCAGATGATTATAGTTAATATGTAATTCCAATACGGTACTTTTAAGAGAAATTCTGAAATCAAAAGAAGACTATGACAATAAAGAGAAGCAAGATAATACAATAAGAGAAAATAGTAATCAATGTACCTCCTACTATTTTAATTATAAAACACAATCTCTAATATCACTGACAGAAGAATTATCATGATTATAGGTTAAACACTGGAATGTTCCATTAAATGATATGTTTCTCAGGAGTTAGTAGATTTGATCTCAAATATACATGTAATTATGCCTATCGAATAAATATTATATAAGCCATGTTATGTGACTGAGATTTTAAAAAGAACCTTTTTTCTATGAGAACTTCGTTGAATATTTTGGAAAATCTCAATAAAAACTTCTGATTAATTTTTCAAAGTATCAAATAAGTTTTGGTCAACAGAACTGTGGAATACTTATAATTGGATTGCAAAATCTTTAATTGCTCTAAAACTAAGACTACTTCTAAGGTATATTCAAGTTTTGACTCCACTGGAAATAAATAATAATTGGAAATTGTAGAGAATATTTTTGAATAGGAAGATAAAAAAATTATACTCATAGGCAAGACAAGTTCTTGAATAAAAATAAAATATTTGTGAGTAATATATATTTACTTGATTGTGGGAAAATAGGTATTACAAGTTACATATATACTGTATTTTTATGTTTTTCTGTTTGAGATCTTTTAAATTATCTGACACAACTTATCATGTTTAATGAAAGTATTTTATTATATCGCTCATTATTGAAAACAATGTAGATGGCTCTTAAATATTCAAATAATTCAAATAATGATACTGGTATCATAAACACCAGTACAATATGTGTGGGAATCAATTTAGTAACATGGATCTGGAAACTTTATGTGATTATGCCTTTTGTGTTAGCGATTATCCTTCTCAGAATCTATACCTAAGAAAATGTAAAATTTAAGTCAAACCTCATACATAAAAATGATAAATAAAAAGGTAAAATCTAAAAATTAAAAACAACTTAAACAGTCAAAATTAATAAAATAACTTAATAAATTATATGTGGTAAAATATACAGTCAAAATATATTTATGAAAATGTAAATGACACAATTCTATATAAAAAAGTAAGAAAGTAATGAATGTAGAGTAGAGATTGGCAAACACTTTCTGTAACGTGCCAGATAGTAAATTTTTGTGCTATGTGGCCATAAAATATATTTTGCACCTATTCAACTCTTCCATTTTATGGTAAAAAAAAACCAAAAAACAAAAAAGCCAGTACATAAGTAAACGTTTATGACTTTGTTCCAATAAAACTTTATAAACAGAAATAGTCAGCAGCTAGATTTAGTTTTGCAGTCCATCTAGTTTTGCAACTTCTGATAAGAATTATTTGTACCGTTAAAAATGCACCTAAAATATAAACTATTTTAAATGCTCTGACCTCTGAAGTTAGTATTGATTTTTTAAATGTTATTGACATACAGCACACATCTTTAAGGTGCACTTATATATACATAGCTTAATAAATTTAAAAGTGAAAACATCTGTAATCAGTAATGAGTGCCAAACCAATAATACAATGTATTAATATTTGTTACTTTATATTTGTAAAACTTTTTAAAATTACTAATGTTTTGTGCCTAATGCTTATATAAGATACACAGTGATATATGAAAAGCAAATGTATTCTGAAAATATCTTTACTAAATTATACAATATTTTTATCATTCAGTCTCTCAACTCTTGTTTTAGAACTGGAAGATATTCTAACATGAAGTAACAACAAATTGCTTCAAAGAATCTATTAGTAAAAAAACCTTCATGTCCTAAAATGTACTTAGGTGATTATTCTATATTACAAATCGAATATTTTCCCTAGATGTGAAATCTCCTGTATTTGGCTATAAACCCTACAAACTTATCTATATTCAAACCAACTCTTCAATGTCCTATAAGCATGATAATTTCATGTCTATTTTCTGTAATTTCTTCTCATGACTTCTAAGATCTTTGAATATTCAAGGTCTTCTCATCTGGATCATTTCCAGCAACTCTTAATCATGATAAATTCTTTCCTGAATTAAGTAAAGTATTTGTCTTGATCCAACCTCTATCCCCAACCTATTATAGATATCAGCTAATTTCTTCTTTCTACATAAAAAGTTTATCCTATACTTGTCTCAAAGAGGTATAACTTGTTTAATCACTAATTCTGATTTAGGAAATGGGCTATTCTTTATTTTTAGAAATGGCTTCTAACTTCTGACTCTGAATCCCCATTCTGCCTGATGACAGATAACAACTGTTTCCAGTTAAATTTAGTCCAATCCAGTGATTAATGAATCAAGTTGAGATGCATAAATTAGTCACAGTCTAGTTAAAACTTTCCATTTTTATTCTCCAGACTTTATATTCAGGAATGAGGGAAGTAGGTGGAAAGGAAAGTTATCTACCTACTGCTGACAGCTGCATAGTGTCAGGGAAGAGTTGGGTCCATTTTATGCTTTAATCTACATGGATGTCATTTTATTCCAAAAATAGAAAAGACCAAGAGTGTCAGATTTGAGTAAAGTAAAGATTAACAATTCTTTATTTTAAAAAGTGGTATCTTCCTGAAATTAGAATGTATCCACACAGAGACTAGACTGTCTTGTGAATAAGTGACTATTTTCCGTTGATGAAGGTATTTCAATCAAAAGTATACAAGTACCTGTGAGAAAGGTAGCTATTTGCTAGGTAACAGGTTTAACTGTGCAAGTTTCAAGGTCTTAGGTGAGTATCAAGGCCCTTGAATGAGAGGACATTATATAAATTAATAATTTCTTAGAAATTATTCCATTGCTATTTTTCAGTTTCCTATGTTGCCAACCACAAAGGTAACCATGTGATATATATTCTTCCTTACTAATGACAGATGATAAGAAATTAGTTAAAAACTGCTCATTGGTAACATAAAATTTTAAGCTTCCTTGGTATACATTTTAATAAATAGCATAAAGTAACAGAAAATTAATAGCAAATACATTTTCTGAGTGTGAATTATTTATTTAAAAATTCACCAATAAGATAACTTTACTCCCATTATAATTTTTCTAATTTCTGAAATTTTCTTATGACTCATAAATAAATAGCTCCACATAGCTACTGTCAGTCAAACATTAAAATCATAGGAAATTATTGTGTAACATGCAAGGAAAAAGAAAATTTTAAAATAAAGTTTGATAATTACACTAATTTTAACATCAGCAGAAGAATGACATGCATTGAAACATTTTTACTCATAAAATTACTGAACTATCAGAAAAACATATGTGCATAGCAATAACAGAAAGATCAAGTAGAAAGAATAGCTCTAAATGATACTGAGAATTAATAAGGAACAGGGTAACCTCTGGTAAAAATCTTTCTAACCTCATATTTTTAACAAAAAAATCCTCATTAGTGCAGTGAGAAGTTGGAAAAGATGCTTACTAAAGATAATTAGACTTAATATGATAGTTTTCCATTTATTATTAAATTTGATGCTATTTAACTATTCTTGATGAAGAACATAATTATTTTGAATGGAAGAAATTAACTTATTGAGAACACTCCACACTTGCTTATTTACTGGAATAAATTTGTGATAGATTCTAGAAAATGTAGAGTGACACAGTATGAAAAACAGAAAGAGAAGCCCAATTAAATACACACACACACGTGATGGCATATTTTCATCAATTTGTTTGTGCATGTGTGTTTGTGTAGGTGGCATATCTTCAACAATGGGGTTGGTCACGTGTTTGTGTATGTGGATGCCATGTTTTCACTTATGGGCTAATGTGTGCCTCTGTGTGTGTAATCAAATAATCATACAATTTAAGGTATACATTAATATATGAATTTAGCATTATATGAAAACAGTGAGTATTGTGTCAGAGTTTTGTCATAATATATATGCATTCTACATAGACTTTCATTTTGATAGCCATTATTAGTATCAGAACTTTGTGTGCCACTATGTGACAATGAGGTAAGTACTCTGAAAGCTAGGGTGAGTCTGGAGATATTGACCAGTCTGATAGCAGTGTAAGAAGTCCAAAAAAGTCAACTTCTGGATATCATCTGAAGTTTGGACCACTGACAATTTCCATGTGTGTGAGAGAGTGAGGAATAAAAAATGATTCCAATATTTCAGACTCTTGTGAA
Organism: Carlito syrichta; assembly: GCF_000164805.1. Classification (NCBI taxonomy): domain Eukaryota; kingdom Metazoa; phylum Chordata; class Mammalia; order Primates; family Tarsiidae; genus Carlito; species Carlito syrichta. The sequence goes on from NW_007259915.1 coordinate 177,366, forward strand.
GATAACAAAGTTTTTTAGAAAAGTAATATTCTAAAAATTTACCATTACCAAAAGTATCAAGAAACTTAAATTAAATAAACATTTAAATAATTAATTCCTAAAGACTGTCTCAGAAAATATTCTTAGATGAACTCCAGTATGATTATTCTTGTTCCTTCATAGGTAAGGGTTTAGTTTGTTTGCTTATTCTCTGTTTCAAGATATTATTTTGTGCCTTTGGCTTTCTGTTGTTTGCATATGATGTGCCCAGTTTTAGACTTTTTGGTGTTTATACACCTTATTTTTACTAAACTTCCAGTATCTGTGATTTGGTGTCTGTCATTAATTTTGGAAAACTCTTGGCCTTTATTACTTCACATATTTTTTCTGTTCTGTGCTCTGTTTTGTCTTTCCTGTATCCCAAATACACATAAGCTATGCTTTTAAAAATTATCCCAGGTGTCATCATTCTGTTTTTTTTCCTTTACATTGCATTTTCAGAAATTTCTACTGATATATCTTCATATTCACTGATTCTTTTCTCATTCATGTCCAGTGTACTGATGAGGCCATCAAAAACATTTTTAATTTCAGTTACACTGTTTTTGATTTTTTGCATTTCCATTTGATACATTCTTAGTGTTTCCATCTCTCTGCTTACATTATCCATCTATCCTTGTATATTTTCTATCTTTGCAAGTAAAACTGTGAACATAATAATCAAATTATTTTTAATTTCTTGTCTTATAACTCCAAAATCTGTGCTACATCTATGTGTGGTTTTGGTATGTGCTTTGACTCTTCAGATTGTGCTTTTGTACCTTTTAACCTGCTTTTTGTTTTGTTTTGTTATCTTTTTTGAAAGTCAAGCAAGTTGTACTTGGTAATAGAACGGAGGAGAAAGAACTCTTAGTGTGCTGTTTTATGCTCTTACGGCTACAATTTAGCTGTTTAATGTTTTCTTTCGCTCTAGGTACCAGAGACTTCAAATTTTTCTTTCGTTATGATTTTGTCTTTCCTATCGTTTTTGCTCTTCTTGAAGAATTCTCACTTAGAATTTGAGTCCTGTATTACTTTTGTTTGTACTTCACTATTATAGTGGATTTTACTTTTGTGAGGGGTAGGATATGAAGGAGGAGAACCTTCTATAATCTTATGATTAAAACATATTTTAAAAATGAGAATGTGTCCCTGGACAACAACATTCACAAGTGTTTCCTGGGTTTTTTCTCCCTCTAGGTAAGACAGTAGAGCTAAAAAACAATCTAGAATCTGGAAAATGCTTTTACATCAGGTGAAATAAGGCTCTGGGAAGATTTTTGCTTTTTTTTTTTTTTCTTCCCTGGAAAGTTAACCTTTTTTATGGAGAACATTCTGTGTCTACTTCAAATTTTTTTTTTCTCTTTCTATCGGAAACTTGGGGATCTTTAACTCTTCACCATCATCTGGTGTGGTTCCTGAACATAAAATCCATGGAAGTGTGTGCTATCACCTCCCCCACCCAAGACTGTGGCCACAGGAGTTTCTCATTCTCTTGCAAGTTCACACTCAGGCTCCAGCAATTTTTCACAACTGACATTTAATGTTTTTACCAGAGGCTTTTACTCTAGAGGCTTTTACTATAGGTAAATCAGCTATGACTTTCTGGATTTACCTGTCTTTCCTAATTTCTGGGTGGTGCTTTACTCTACAACTTCATTTCTAAGGGGTAGCCAAGAGAAGTTGCTTCCTGTCTGTTCAGCTTTTTTCTTGTTCTAAGAATGACAATGATGACTTCACTCTTTACAAGTTGGAGCTGAACCTGTTAAGTCTGTGCTGTTTTTTTCATCCAGTATTTCCAAATCCAAGAATTTATCTTTAGTATCATAATGTAGAGTTATACAGAGTGTATTTATATATAACAAAGATACAATGGGATATGAAATATTTCAAAGATCAAATTTTGATTAAGGCTTACTTGTATGTTTTCCATTCAGAAGGCAGAAACACTTTGGCAAAAAAAATACTGTTTATATTTTCTGTGGACATATTTGTGAAAATATTTGCAAAGCATAAGCATTAGAAAATAATTTACTGTTTTAATGGGCATATTATGAATCCCTGCATTTATTTTTAAAGTATTATGATAAGAATGATTAAACTAAGGGTATTTTTCCTAGTGGTCTATAGGAGTGAAAAGTTAATAGCTTAACATAATCTTACAAAATAAACAGTAGGACCATTACCAGTTTTCAGTCAGTAGGTGGTAAATTAACAGGTAATAAAGTTTTCATTTAATATGTATTCACATATCAGTAAAGTGTAATAAATGATTATTTTAGTTGACAGTGTGCTTTACTTGAACATTACTTGATTTGCTTGTGAGATCTCATTGTAAGGAGACTCAGAATGACCATGGATCAAGCCCAAAGGTAAATGGCTCCTCTGTAACCATATAAGCAAAATAACGTTGGACAGTCAGGAGTTGATATTGTCATGCTATGATTCTCTATGTAGTTATTTCATGACATTTGCATGTAATTCATGCCATGTGAGGTAAAATTGGGAATACATGGCAAAGGCATAAAAGGAGAAGTAATCTTAGATTAAGAGGAAAGAGATCCAAAGACCAATAGGACACTTAATTCAAGAACCTGAGCTGATGAGACTAAAAATTCAAACACCTGCAAGTTAGAACATGGACTTAATATTGTAAAAAATCTACAGGATACAGTAAATTTAGAACCTAAGGTCACAATGTTTAGCCTAGGAAGTAAAGAGTTAAGATACACAGGAATATACAGCCCTTAAGAATATAAGGGCAAATTAAGCTTCTTGGAATGCATGGGGAGAGTTAAATTAGTAAAAGGTCTTATGTAGTTTTGTTGTTATTTTGCTTTTTGTTTTTGTTTTGTTTTATGATGACCTAGAAAGAGAATTTATACAATTTTATGAATAGTAGCTTTTGTACCTGAAAGATTGCCGGAGTCCTGCTCCTACCGGGTGTGAGGTTTCTTGAAGGAGAGACAGAATAAGCAAAAGAAGGAACCTACGATGAAATGGTATACTTGAACACCTGCTTGCAGGACAGATGTCATTTTTTATTAGTTGACAGAAAGCTTTTATACCATTCGTAAAGGGGCAAGACAAAGAAAATTCCTTCATGTACATATCCTTTAAAAGTTACCACCATCTAGTAGTCTTAGAAGCAACAAACAAGCCAAGAACACTATCTACTTTCAGTCAATGAGTCTTATTGATAAAGCCAAAAATGATAGTTTTAGTCCAAAGTCCAGAATTACAGTCTTTGAAATGTCTCAAGAAAGTTTCCAAGTGCACTTTTCTCCATATATCAGGAGTTTTCTCTCTGGGGCTTCTATGACCTTCAAAGCTTCGTAATCACTTCTCTTGTCCAGGTGTCTTTGTTACTTTTCTCTTATCCTGCAGTGTTTATTTCTAAAGAAAACTCAAAAGAAGCTTTTAGTGATGTTTCCCAGGCCCCCAAGTTTGCTCTCTGTATTTAGTTAATTTATCATAAAAGTATCCAATTAGTGTATTATGAATTCAGTGAAAACCCACACTATAAATGTTAACTTAAATTTTAACTATTGGATTAATTAAAAACCTTAATGATTAATCTTCACCCTAAATCTGTGAAAACAGATTTGCCCACATAACTCCTAGATAAGTGTTAGAACTTATAATGAATTCATAATGAACTTACCATAAACTTATGCTTCTAAAAAATCTTATGTCTAAACACTAAACTACATAATTCTAAATCAAATAAGGAGTGAATATGCTTATATCATTTTTTACTCAAGTAATATCTAGTAACTTATAACCAAGTGAAAGAAAGCATTCTTGATGTGCTTCAGAGTTTAATCCTTGCTTATGTTAGAAAAGGCCAAGCGGCATAGTGGGAAATGGAAAAATAAACCATGACATTCTCAGGTTAGCTGTGAGTACTTCACATAAATCTGTTGTTCTCTTCATGCTCGACTGTACAGAATTCTTTGGCCATACAAACAGTAAAGATGGAAGGCAGAAGGGCCTCAGCTCCCCGGACTCGTTTTGTGGCCAGGGGTCCTCAGCACACCTGGACTTTGTCAATCAGGGCCTCTAAGGCTGGTTCCCAACAAAAGATATTAAATGACAAGGAACCAGGGACCCACAAGAACCTTGTTAAGGTATACATTGAATGAGGAATGTATAGACAAGACTTGAATAAGCTAGAGAAGATGAAGAGTTTTGGGAAGGGGTATGGTAGGTTAATTCCAAAGATATTCTTGACTAGCATATCATCCTTTGAGTTTGCCTAAAAGATTTGTTTATGGGATCTCTTTGTATGGGGACTTGGAGTCACAATGGGTCAAGCCCATGGGTCAAATGGGTCAAGCCATTGACATATGTAGTGAAATTCATAAATTTAACATAAGGTACCATAAATTTTGGGGGGGGAATTTATGTTGTAATTATGCTAACCTATTCTTCCTGACTGCTTATATGTTAGATCATTATAAAAGAATTATTACTAATTAATACTCAATGGAAAGAAAATGAATAAAAATAAAAAGGAATTTAAAACTGTTTAGAAATCTTTTTCAAAGAAAGAAGTTGTGAAAATTTTGCATAAGTTGAGTTTTTCAAAATTTTACTTAGATTGTGTTTTATGCAAGAAAAAAGCAAACATCAAAAATATTTCCCTTCTCCATACTCCTACTTTTAATGAGCAATCTTGAAGATCTATAAGACAAATGGAAAGGGACGAAAAACTTGTGTGGAACAGGGGAGGAAATGGGGGGACACATAACATCAGTAAGGGTAACTGATCTCAAACCAGGCGAAATGGGGACCAAATAGAGGCTCAAACTTTACCTATACAATGACCACTTATGTACCTAATCCTGAATTGTACCCCACATCTTTAAAATAAAATTTAAAAAAAAGACACCACATGATAAATTGTTCAAGATTAGGAATAAACACATACTAACTAAATTATTAAGACAAATTAAGAATTAATATGGATTGGCCAATAACATGGAAGGGAGGAAAATATAGCAGTTTTTCTTCTATGTGGTTAACAAGAAAGTTATTTCGAATTGTTTTTTTGTTTGTTTGTTTGTTTGTTTGTTTTTTTGAGTTGGAGTCTCACTCTGTCGCCCAGACTGGAGTGCAGTGGCCGCTCCCGGCCACTGCAGCCTCGACCTGCTGGGCTTTGGCGAGCCTTCCAAGTAGCTGGAATTACAGGAGCGCGGTACCATGCCCGGTTGATTTTTTGATTTCTTGTAGAGATGAGGTCTTACCAAGTTGCCCAGGCGGGTTTCGAACCTGCGGGCTCAGGCAATCCCCTCACCTCAGCCTCCCAAAGGCGCAGGGTTACAGGCTTAGCCACCGAGCCCGGCTAGAATTGTTTAATGGATATTAATACAGGCATATCTCCTGCATAGTATTTCACTTTATTGTGCTTTGCAGATATTATGTCTCTAGCAAATTGAAGCTTTATGACAACTCTATCAAGCAAGTTTATTGGGATCATATTTCTTACAGCATGTGCTCACTTCATGTCCTTGTGTCACATTTTGGTAATTCTTATAATATTTCAAACTTTATTATTATTTTCTTGTTACATATGTTATGGTGATCTGTGATATTTGATGTCACTATTGTTATGCAGTACCACAAACCATGCCCATATAAGATGCCAAACTTAATTCGTAAATACTGGATGTATTCTGATTGCTCAACTGAGTGGTCATTGCCTCATTTCCTCTTCCTTTCCTTGAGCCTACTTATTTTGTGAGACACAGCAGTATTAAAATTAGGCCAATTAATAACTCTACAATGGTCTCTAAATTTTTAATTAAAAGGAATAATTCTCTCTTTTTAAATCAAAAGCTAGAAATGATTAAGCTTAGTAAGGAGGGTATGTTGAAAGCTGAGTTAAGCTGAAAACTAGGCCTTTTGCATCAAGCAGTTATCTAAGTTGTGAATTCAAAATTAAAATTTTGAAGGAAATGCTAAACCAGCGAATGCATGATGAAGAAAGTGAAACAGACTTACTGCTGGCATTGAGAAAGTTTTAGTGGCTAGATAGAAGATCAAATAGCCACAACATTCCCTTAAGCCAATGTCTAATCTATAAAAGGGCCTGATACTTTTCAATTCCAGAAGGCTGAGAAAATTTTTAAAAGGCGTTTATAGAAGAAAATGTGTAGCTAGCAAAGGCTGGTTAATGATATTTCAGGAAAGAGGCCACCTCCATAATATAAAAGTTCAAGGTGAGCCAATAGGTGCTAATGTAAGAGCTGCAGTAAGTTATGTAGAGGATCTTGCTAAAGTCATTGATGAAGGTGGCTCCATTGAAACAGATTTTCAATGGACATGAAACAGCCTTGTATTGGAAGACAATGCCATCTAAAATTTTATAGTAAAGTTTGAAGTCTGGTAATGTGATACCACCTGCTTTGTTTTTTTTTTTTTGCTGAGGATTGTTCTGGCTATTCTTGGTCGTTTGTGTTTTCATATGAATTCTTGTGTTGTTTTTTTCTAGGTCTGAGAAGAATGTTGCTGGTAATTTGATGGGTATTGCATTGAATCTGTAGATTGCCTTAGGTAAGATGGACATCTTCACAATGTTGATTCTTCCAATCCATGAGCATGGAATATTTTTCCACTTGTTTGTGTCGTCTTTGATTTCTTTGAGCAGAATTTTGTAGTTTTCATTGTAAAGGTTTTTCACGTCTCTGGTTAGGAAGATTCCAAGGTATTTCATTTTTTTGTGGCTATTGTGAATGGAATTGTGCTTTTTATTTGGGTTTCTGTTTGTTTATTATTGGTGTAAAGAAATGTGATTGTCTTTTGCACATTTATTTTATATCCTGAGATTTTGCCGAAAGCCTTTATCAGTGTAAGGAGGTTTTTGGCAGATTCTCTTGGGTTTTCAAGATACACAATCATGTCATCTGCAAAGAGAGATAATTTGACTTCCTCTTTTCCTATTTGAATACCCCTGATTGCCTTCTCTTCTGTGATTGTTCTAGCCAGGACTTCCAATACTATATTCAGTCAGAATGGCAATTATCAATAACTCAAAAAATAACAGTTGTTGGAGAGGGTGTGGTGAAAAGGGAACACTTCTACACTGTTGGTGGGAATGTAAACTAGTGCAACCTCTGTGGAAAGCAGTGTGACAATTCCTAAAAGCTCTAAACATCAACCTCCCATATGACCCTGCAATCCCCTTACTAGGAATATACCCTGAAGAACTCAAATCACTCTATAAAAAAGATACCTGCACACGAATGTTTATCGCAGCATTGTTCACAATAGCAAGAACCTGGAACCAACTATGCTGTCCATCAAAAGAGGACTGGATTTTAAAAATGTGGTACATTTACATGATGGAATACTATGCAGCCATAAAAAAGAACAAAATCATGAATTTCACAGCAACCTGGATGGAACTAGAGTCTATAATACTAAATGATCTCTCACAGAAACAAAGATCTGAGTATCACATGTTCTCACTCATATAGTGGACCTTGATCATCCAACGCACTACCATGGGAAAATGACTGACAGTGGTGGGAAACTATGGGGGGGAAGAGGGATGGGACTGATGGTAGTAAACATCTGTCTGGAGACAGGGAGACACCTGTTATCAACAAGGGGGCCTGAATGAAGCATATTAGTATACCTAACCCTTAACTGTACTCCACAATATCATAATAAAAAATATTGATTTAAAAATAAATAAATAAATAATAAAAATAAAAATTTTATATCTAGTGAGGAGGTCAATGCTGTCTTCAAAGCTTCAAAAGATAGATTGTCTCTCTTGCTAGCACCTAATGAAGCTAGTGACTCTGAGTTGAAACCAATGCTCCTTTATCATACCAAAAATCCTAGGGCTCTTAAAAATTGAGCTAAATCAACTCTGCATGTGCTTTATAAATGGAACAGTGAAGCCTGGAAGAAAGCGTATCTGTTTTACAGCATGATTTACTGAATATTTTAAGCTCACTCTTGAGAACTAATGTGCATTAAAAAAATTTTCAAAGATTTCTTTCAAATTATAACAAGGCATTGTCAATATACCTGGTCATCCAAGAACTCTAATGGAGATAAACAAGAAAATGAATGCTGTTTTCATGTATGCCAACACACATTTCATTCTGCAGCCCATATATTAAGGAGTGATTTTGACCTTGAGATCTTACTGTTTAAGGAATATGCATGCAAGCCCCTCTAATATGAAATTAAGGTAGTATTAAATACAGATTTAATTCAGAAAAAAAAAAGATAGAAATACATTTTATTAGGAATATCTGCCATACATAGTGATTCCTCAGATGGTTCTGGGCAAAGTGAATTGAAAATCTTTTGAAAAGGATTCACAATTTTAAACACCACTAAGAACATTCACAATACATAGGAAGAGGTCAAAATACCAGCATGAACAGAAGTTTAGTAGTCATGGATGACTTTGAGGGTTCCATACTTCAGTGGAGGTAGTAACTATCGATGTGGTGGAAATAACAAGAGAACCAGAGGTGGGATCTGGGAGATATGACTCAATTACTGCAAACTCATGATAACATTTAAACAGATGAGAAGTTGTTTCTTACAAATCAGCAAAGAAAGCAGTTTCTTTATGCAGATTCTGTTTCTCTGAAGATACTGTGAACATTGTTGAAATAACAATAAAGGATTTAGAATATTACATAAACTTAATGATAAAGCAGCAGCAGGATTTGAGAGAACTGAATACAAATTTGAAAAAAATTCTATTATGGGTAAAATGCCACAGAGAAATTGTTCATGAAAGAATCAATCGATGTGGCAAATTGTATTGTTCTCCAATTTTGATATATTGCCACAACCACCCAAACCTGAAAACAACCACCAGCATCCTGATCAGTCAGCAGTCATCAATATCAAGGCAAGTTTCTTCACCTCGGAAAAAGACTGCAGCTTGCTGAAGGCTCAGATGTTGTAAGCGTTTTTCAGCAATAAAGTTTTTTTTTTTTTTTTTTTTTTAGTTGGAGTCTCACTCTGTTGCCCAGACTGGAGTGCAGTGGCCGCTCCTGGCCACCGCAGCCTTGACCTGCTGGGCTCCGGCGATCCTTCTGCCTCAGTCTTCCAAGTAGCTGGAATTACAGGCATGCACTACCACACCCAGCTGATTTTTTGATTTATTGTAGAGATGAGGTCTCGCTGCCCAGGTGGGTCTCGAACCCGCAGGCAATCCACTCACCTCAGCCTCCCAAAGGCGCGGGATTACAGGCTGAGCCACCGAACTTGGCTTAAAGTATTTTTAATTTACATATGTGCATTGATATAATGCTTCTACATGCTACCATATAATATAAATATAACTTCAATGCATCATGAAATCAAAAAATTTCTGTGGCTCACATTATTGTCATATTTTGTTTATTGTAGTGACCTAGAACATGATCTCTAATATCTCTGAAGCATGTCTGTATTCTGAATATAATTCATTTAAATAACAAGGGACTAATTGCTGTAAAAAAGATAAACAATTTTTTTACAAATAACTGTGATTATGACATTTATTATCACAACCATAGAATTAAAATATGTCTTGTTCAGGGTTATAAATGATTATTAGTTTTCTATCATTAAATCAGCATAGTGTACAGCAAAATCTCTGTTAATTAGCATTTTTGTCTTACATTTCTGGAAACGAACTTTGCAATGGCATCTAATATCTGTATTAATAAAATAGATTATATCTTTAGAATTATATTAGAAATCACTGTGCCCAGTTTCTAAAACAATGCAGGAATGAATTTTACAACAACCCAGAAGTTTTTGGATTGTGTGTGTACATACAGGGGTGGGAGGTGGAGGGAGAGAAGGAGCTGTCATTCCATCTCTTTCTTAATAACAGAAACCAGTGCTTCAAATAAAAACCAATTACAGTCTTCAGTCATATAATTGCAAAAAGTTCTTGCTCATAATGAACAAAAAAATATTTTGCTGGAAGTTATAACCATTGGCCCTAATTCTGCCCTTTGGAGTTAAGAAAACAATTTAATCTCTTTTCCACATGGTTCTAATAAAAGTATTTATTAAAAAGTGGAAAGTTTCTTTATTTTCTTGTGCTGTAAGGGAATAGAGAGAAGAGCCCAGGGGAATTCTTTTCTGTTGTTTGCCTGCATGCCAACACAAACTACTTAAAAAAAAAACAAAAAAAAACTGGGTTAGAAGGTGGTCAGGGATCAACGTAATGAATACTGGTGCTATAAAAAAGACTAGTACACAAGAAACACAAAATCAAGTGCAGGGAAAATTATCTAGGGAATTCAAACTAAAAGGAATGCTGGCTACTGAAGAAAATTCAGTTCTTCAGGGGATTCATACAAAATTCCTTTTGGCTTTGTCAGAGAAAGAATATCAGGGAAAGTTTATGAAGAAACTTTATCAGGGTAAGTTTTTAAAAATCACTGAAACAAAACAATATTCAACACATTTACTGAAATAATTGAGTATAGATATGTATTACTTAGATTGTATTTTTAATATTTCATTTGTGGTACCAAAAACCTATGGAAAAAGTATAGAAAGTGAGAAAATAATATACAAATATGAAATATTTAGATGCAATTAATATTAATATTAACATTTTTCCATGTTTGGCTCATATTAATTTATTTTACAGAGCACAGTATTTCAAATACAGTTTATTTCCTAAAGTATTCCACCCTCATCCTCATTCTGTTTCACCTCCTTCCCCCAAAATTAACCTGTATTTGAGGTTTATTATATATTATTTCTAAGCATACCATTATTTTTGCTATTTATGTATTTATGTATCCATAAAAATACATGCTACTTTTAGTATTTTACTTTGGTATAGAATTACTAATTTTCTTTATTTAATATTATGTTGTATGACATGCAAATTGTTACATTTAGTTCTAGTACATTTATTTTTGTTATTACAGAAAATTATAATGATTTTATCTATTTTCTTTTTTTTTTTTTGAGTTGGAATCTCACTCTGTCGCCCAGACTGGAGTGCAGTGGGCCGCTTCCGGCCACCGCAGCCTCGACCTCCTGGGCTCCGGCGATCCTTCCGCCTCAGCCTTCCGAGTAGCCAGAATTACAGGCATCCGCTACCATGCCCGGCTGATTTTTTGATTTATTGTAGAGATGAGGTCTCGCTGCCCAGGCGGGTCTCAAACCTGCAGGCTCAGGCAATCCACTCATCTCAGCCTCCAAAAGGCGTGGGATTACAGGCTGAGCCACCAAGCCTGGCTGACTTTATCTATTTTCTTCTTGATAAATAAGTGCCTCCAAATTATTACCACTTCAGATAAGATTATAATAAACATTTTTTAGATTATACAGTTACATTAGTCAACACATTTATCTCTATATAAATTCTTTAGCTAAATCTCTTCTTGTAATTTTTGGCATGAGTTAAATAATATACATTATGTAAAGTATAGTTGTATATTGATTTGGTCAGAAATGATCATAATTTAATACTTTTCTATAGTATTCTATACAAATATGAAAATTTCTAATTTGGAAAAATGAATCTTTAACAACTCCAATTATTGTTTTTTTTTATTTTGAAACTATATAGTAGATTGTTTATCCTCATATGCCTTTTGCAGTCATCTGTACTTTATATACACTAGATTATCAACTTCATTTTATACTACTTGTTAATCTAAGCCTTCAACAGAAAACTGAATGGATTTAATGTAACAGAGGACAAAAATTGCATGTTTTGAAAATAGTTCATTCCCATTTTCTGTGTGGCTTCTGACCTTGAACTTCTGCATGTAGCACAGTCTGGAACAAGTACCAGGCAAATCCACTTTGAATAACTTGCGACCTAATGTTTTATGGTTCCCTGGCTCAATACAAATAGGTTGAAGTAAATTAAGGATAAGTCGAATCTTGTGGTTGATGGGCAAATATTATACGATAATCTTTGCATGCAGATATTTTACAGTTCAAATTATGGCTCCAGCAATTAATAGGTGTATGAAATTGGGTAAGTAATTTATCCTCAGTTTTCTAATCCAGGAACTGAAAATAATGGCTTAAAGTTCAACCCATTGGTAAATGATAATGATGAATAAAATATATTTAATTTTTATTTGTTCCAGGAACTGCAGTATATGCTTCTAATACATGTAATTATTTAATGCTGCATAGCTTTATAAAGCAATTGTTCTCAAATTTCTTTGAACAGATAAGAAAATGGAATAAAAACAAACTGAATTGTGGAAAACTACAACACTATTCTATGGCAGATGTGTGATATGACCCAAAGCATTATGGATACATGGTCATCACTCTTAATCCATTGAGAAACTGTGCCTCCTAACTTATCCCTTGTATTTAATTCTCTGTATCAAATTAGGCTGTTTCCAGAATGCCTATTTGCAGAAACCTCAAAAGTAGAAGTCCACAAAGTAATTTTTAGCCATTCAAATACAATGGAAAAAAATATTACTTTGGGAGTCTTAGACCGGGTGTTGGTCTCAGCATTTCCCTAATTCATAAAGGCTTTGAGACATTTTCTTTGCATTTGTCGATTTCAGATTTCCCCATTTATACAAAGTAAGCAAGAAAATTTCTACTTTAAAGATAGCTTTAAGCCGGGCTCGGTGGCTCAGCCTGTAATCTCGCGCCTTTGGGAGGCTGAGGTGAGTGGATTGCCTGAGCCCGCGGGTTCGAGACCCGCCTGGGCAGCGAGACCTCATCTCTACAATAAATCAAAAAAATCAGCTGGGCATGGTAGCGTATGCCTGTGATTCCGGCTACTTGGAAGGCTGAGGTGGAAGGATCGCCGGAGCCCAGCAGGTCGAGGCTGCGGTGGCCGGAAGCGGCCACTGCACTCCAGTCTGGGCGACCGAGTGAAACTCCAACTCAAAAAAAAAAAAAAAAAAAGATAGCTTTAAAATGCTTAATGAAGTCATATATATTTTTATAAACGTACTGAATGTATGATTTTTCTGATTTTTTATAAGTAAAATTCAACTTACAAATGTATACAGACAATAAATCAACATTGTTATGTATTTTTGGAAAACTGCCTTACAACACTTATACAACACATGAGACATTATTCAATTTTCTTCTCAACACAATCATTTGTATTTTGTGCAAAAATTATATTCATATAAAGGTCTTTATAGTTAGATTTTTAAAGCTTTTTTAAAAAGTACATAGATGAAAAATGTGAGAATAGTTACATATTTCCCATATTATGCCTCTTAATTTAAAGAACTTTGTTCACCTCATGATTTGACAATTCATTGATGAATTCATATGACAAATCCATGAAAATCAGAAATTCAAGAAAAATATCAACGTCAGCATTCTTGGCTTGAAGTTCCACTCTCAGACACATACTTGATGCTCATATTTGGTATCTTGGATGCCCACATATGAGTGCCATCTGTTAAGTTGCTAACATATTAAACAAAATGAATTTAAATTTTGGCAGTTTACACAACACCAGGAGTAACATTTTTGAAACAGGCTTTAAACCTGTTGTAATTGCTGAAGTGATTTTTCTTTTACCTTGATAGCATCTGTAGATTCTGAAGAAAATGATGCCTTACAGTTGAGGGAAAAAAAGACACACTTTGGGCTATGATTTGATTTGCCAAAGTAAGCTATAAATATACACAAAGCCATTAAAATTATATAAAGTCTCAAATGACAAGGGCATGGTAAATCAAACAAAGGAGTGGAACCTGGGTGGGTCTCTAAAAATGAGACATCTTCTGAAAAATAAAAACAAAATAAATTCAAATACAAAATAAAATAAGATGGATTTGAAATAATAAAAAATGTTAGCAAGAAATATATATGCTGAAGCAGAGATATTCTGACTTTATGAAAACACTGTCACTCTGATGATATATTTAAACTGGTTTCTGACACATTATTTTCTGAGTAGTCTGGGAATCGAAAGGGAAATAATCTCCATAAGAGGCCCACACTGTATTGCTATTTTTGAAGTAAGCAGAAAATTTTATTGCTCCAAATGAAAAAATAGGGTTAAGCAATATATCCATCAGAATATTGATAATTTATTTTGAGCCATATTTAGAGACTATTCAGAAATCACATTTAATGAGTCTATGATTACAACAAGAATATGTGAAAATTCAGTTATATTATTGCCTCCTGCTTATACTATCAGAACTTTTGTGGTTGATTTTTAGTTTTTTTTAGAAATATGCAGCTAACAAAAGGTATAGTGAATGTGATTAATGAATTAATAACAACTTGCAGAAAATTCGATGTTACTTGCAATTCAAATATTTGGAAAATGTTTACAACTGTAAATTAGTTTTCTTTTAGTCTCATATAGTCAAGTCAATTAAATATGTTAAAGTGTTTTCTCTGCATAACCATTTTGGAATATATAAGTGGCTAATTGTTTTTAGTAAGGAGAGATCAGTATAATCATTGTAACAGTAGAGTCATAATCAAGTAGATCTCATCATCTTTCTTTGCCAGGTCACATAATTTTTAGACTCTTCTCAAATACATCACTTCATAAATTTAATTTCAATGTCAATCTAATTATAAGGAAGATTATTCATTTATATTTTTTGTAACTATTGTGAAGTCTTAGCATATGTGTGTTTAAGAGAAATGACATCAGATTATATTATATTCAGATCTCTTCAAATACTTTAAGGAAATATTAAGAATGACTGAAGATTTATCAGTTGTACTATTTAAAACAGGATATAGAAAAATTATATATATATATATATTGCATATATATCTATATATGCATTTATAGATTATAGATAGATGATTGATGAATGATAGATAACTAGAATTTGTCTCGTTCCTTTCAATAAGTCTAAGTCAGCTTCAACTGTGAGATTGATGATAGAATCAGAAACATGTGTACAATTATTTATTTCACCCTATACTGGAGGCAAATTGTTGCCTCCAGACCTGCAATCTCAACATCTGTTGGGAACTGGTTAGGTGTGCAAATCCATGGGTACCCCAACCCTACCTGAAAAATCAGAATATCTGGCAATGGAGTCAGTAATCTATATCTTAAAAAGCTCTAAAAATGATACTTATGCAACTTAAAGCTTGAGAATAATTACCCTATGCCATTCCCCAATCCTGGATATGGCAACTTTTCTACTGGGACCCTCAAGGTGATGTCAGTACATTGGTCTACAATATAGATAGGTTATTCAAATATCTTAATTGTTTGACCGATTTTCATACAAAGAGAAGAAATTTTCTTATTTTATATTTATTGGCACTTTTAAGACTACATGCATCAGAATTTGAACTTTGTGTTTGTTTCACTGTTTACTTTCAAATGAGAGTTCTTTCTGAATGCAGGTCCTATTAGGTAGTAACATAATCATAACATAACTAGCACAGATACATGGACAATGGAAAGATGATGGTTTATTATTTCTCAGGTGACTTCTGAAAACACTCAGCATACAAAAATTTTAATTAGTAGTCTGGGCAGATTTGTCTGAGAAAGTGTGTTTTAGACACATGCTGCAAATAGAGCACTCCACATCATCACCCTGTCTTTCACGCACTGATTTTGAAACACAAAAACAAATTTTTTCTCTGATAATGTGTGATGTTGAGCATTTTTGTATACTTGCGGGTCAGTTGTATATCTTCTTTTGAAAAACATCTATTCAAGCCTTTTGCCCATTTTTTAACTGGATTATTTGGGTTTTTTTCCTACTGAGTTATTTGAGTTTCTTATATATTCTGGATATTAACGCCTTGTCAAATACAGAGTTTGCAAATGTTTTCTGCCATTCAGTAGTCTGCCTCTTCGCTCCGTTGATTGTTTCCTTTGCAGTGCAGAAACTTTTTAATTTAATGGAATGCCATTTGCTTCTTTTTGTTTTTGTTGCCTGTGTTTTTGAGCTCTTATTTTTTAAAAGTCTGTGCTGAGTTTAATCTCTTGAAGCATTTTTCTGTGTTTTCTTCTGGTAGTTTTATTGTTTGGAGTTTTACTTTTAAGTTTTCAACCTATTTTGGGTTGATTTTTGTAAGATGTGATAGATGTCTAGTTTTATTCTTCTGTATGTGGATATCCAGTTTTCTCAGCACCATATATTAAAGAGACTGTCCTTTCTCCAGTGTGCGTTCTTGGTACCTTTGTAAAAAAAAAATCAGTTGGTTGTAAGTGCATGGATATATATCTGTGTTCTTTATCCAGTTTTGTTGACCTACGTGTCTGTCTTTATACTAGTACCTGTTTTATTTACTATTATTTTATAGTATATTTTAAAGTCAAGTAGCATAATGCATCCAGCTTTGTTCTTTTTGTTCAAGATTTTTTTGGTTATTCAGGATTTTTTGTGGTTTATGTGAATTTTAAGATTGTTTTTTTTCTATTTTTTGTGAAAAAGTAATTTGTATTGTGATAGGAATTGCTTTGAATCTGTAGACCACTTTGGGTAGTATGAACATTTTAACATTATTTGTCTTCCAGTCTATAAATAAAGAATATCTTTTCATGTATTAGTGTTCTCTTCCATTTCTTTCATCGTTTTCTTTACAGTTTTCATCATAAAGATATTCATCTCCTTAGTTAAATTTATTTCTAGGTATTTTATTTTATTTTTAAAGCTATTATAGATGGAACTAATTTCTCAATTTATTTATTTATTATTAAAGATAGTTCACTTTTGGCATATAGAAATTCTGCTGATTTTTGTATGCTGATTTTGTATCCTGCAACTTTATTGAATTAGTTTGTTAGTTAGCAGTTTTTTGGTAAAGTCTGTAGGGTTTCTATATATATGTTCATGTTATCTGCAGACAGGGAAAATTTTAATTTCTCCATTTCAATTTGGATGCTCTTTATTTCTTTTTCTTACCTAATTGCACTAGTTAGAACATTCAGTATTACATAAAATATAAGTAGTGAAAGTGACTGTCTTAGCTTGTTTTTGTTGCTTATAACAGAATATCTAAAACTGGATAATTTATAAATAAAAAGAAAGTATTTCTAACACTTCTGGAAGCTAAGAAGTTCAAAGTAAAGAGGTCACATCTGGTGAAACCCTTTATGCTGGTGGGAACTCTCTACAGAGTCCCAAGGTGGTGCTGGGCAGCACATGGAAAGGGGCTCAGATTGGTAACTTGCTAGCTCAGGTCTCCCTTTCTCTTCATAAAAAGTCACCAGTCCCACTCCCACGATAATTAATTAAATTTGGGATTGATTACTTTATTCTTAAAAGCAGTCTTTAATAGGAGTGACTCAATCACTCCTTAAAGACTTCACTTCTCAATTCTGCCACACTGGGAACTAAATTTCAACATAAATTTAAGGGAACAAATATTCAAATCATAACATTTCACCCCTGGCTCCCCAAAACACATGTTCTTCTCACATACAAATATTTTTATTCCATCCTCTTAGTCCCAAAGTCTTAACTCATTCCAGCACCAACTCAAGTCCACTTTTCAAAGTCCAAAGTCAACAGTCTCATCTGTGAACCTGTGAAATCAAAACAAGTTATCTACTTTCAAGAAACAACGGTGGTATATAAGCTTAGGGTTGACAATTCCACTTAAAAAGGGAGAAATAGGCAAAAAGAAAGGGGGTGATACACACCAAGCAAGTCTGAAACCTAAGCAAGCAGACAAAGGGTCTTAAGACTCTGGAATGCTCTCCTCTGACTCCATGTTTTGCATATTCTGCACACTGGTGTGAAGATTGGGAGCCCAAGTTTTTGGGCAATCCCATCTCTGTGGCTTTACTGGGCTCAGTCTACCCAGCTCTCTCAGGCTGGCAATGCACACTGGTTACAGTTCTGGGATCTCAGTGGCAATCCCACTTTCACTAGACTCTACTTGGCCTTGTCCTGATGAATACTTCTCTGCAGCAGCTCCAAAACCACTTTCCATTTGGCATTGCTGTAGTGGGACTACTCTACAGTGGCTTTGTCCCTATGACAAATCTCTACCTAGGCCCCAAGGGTTTCAACAACATCCTTTGAAACCGGAAGAATTAGGTTCCTGTGGAGGTTATCAAGGATTTGTACCTTCTGGATCTGGTGCAGGAGCTGCATGTGGGGCCACTTTAGCCAAAGTAGCTCCAACCTGGGATAAGGGAATTTCTGTACTAAGGTGGTATAGGGAAGTAACAACAGAGGCCTGTCCTCCAAAACCATTCTGTCCTAGGTTTCTGAGCTTACAAGGGGAAGGGCAGCTGAGATGATTTCTGAAAGTTTGGGAGCCTTTTATCCATTGTCTTGACTGTTAGTATCTGCCTCCTGTTTAACCTTACTAATCTCTTTCATAAATGATGACCCAGTTACACCTTTCGGTTACTTTTCTGGAAGGGATCTTTTATTCTGCACCAAAATTTTCTGCTCCTTTTCACTTTTCTCCAGCAATTCACCATAAACAGTAAGAAGTAAACACATAGCAGCCTGAGCACTTTGCAGCTTAGAAATGTATTCTGCCAGATACCCTAGTTCACCACTCTTAAGTTTAGTCTTCCACAAATTCAGTGGGCATGGATGCAGTTCAGCCACATTCTTTGAAAATTTATAAAAGAATGTCTTTATTCTAATTTCCAATACCTTATTCCTTATTCTACCTGAATCTTGTCAGAATGGGCTTTAAGATCTGTATTTATTTCCCTAATCTTATTGTCTTCCATACCCTCACTAGAATATAGACTTTTTCTAACCTGCCCCGTCATATTCTTCAAGCCTCTGCCAATTACCCAGTTGTAAAGCTGTTTTGACATTTGCAGTTATTCATTTTCAGTATTAACAAGAGACCATGCAAGTTTGCAAACTGAGGAGGCACAGCCTTCAGTATAAGTGAAAGTGTACTCTCTGAAGAACAAAGGGATGTTTGACTTAAATAAGGACAGTCTTTGCGTAGGTTCTCAATCTGGTCTGCCTATGCAAATGAAGGATTCAAATTTGATCAGCTCTGATTGGTTGAAATAGTTAGGTTCTGATTTGGTAGTTTCCAAATCCAAAGCCAGAAGTCTGTGTTAGATATTGCTTTCAAACAACTGGTTGTGGTGGTGGATTTCCAACCACTTTATCTTGGCACTTACAACAGGAACTAATGTGACTTGATTGTAGCAAGGGAGGACCAGTGACACTTTTATAATAGCTTTCTGAGATTACAGAGTTAATGATGGCTCCTTCACCCAGCCATGGCCACCTAGTTTTATTTTAATTTTGAGTACCTCAGTTAGCCACAGGGAGTCCATTTTATCTGTCAACCAGAGTAATACTTTCATATCAGCAGCAACCCAATTCGCTATACCAAAATGCCTTGTATTAAACTGCTTTCTTTTACTTATAAAAGAATACCTACAAATGGGTAGTTTGTGTCTTTTTAAATTTATTTTGTATAGTTCTGGAAACTGAGAAGTTCAAAGATGAGGGTCCACATCTGGTGAGGGACTTTTTGCTGCTGGGGACTGTCTATAGAATCCTGCAGTGCAGCAGAATATCATATGATGATGGGGTTGAGCATTATAATTTTCTAGTTCAGGTCTTCCTTTCTCATCTTATAAAGTCACCAGCCCTATTCTCTATTAATCCATTAAATCATCAATAGATTAACCCATTCATTCGTGTGGAGCTCTCATGATCCAATCATCACTTAAAGACTTCACCCATCAATATTGTCACATTTAAAATGAAATTTCAGCACAAAGTTTGAAGGGGACAGATATTCAAACTACAGACATTGTTTTGTTCCAGATTTTAGTAGCAACACTTTCAACTTTCCCTCATTTTTTATGATGTTAGCTATAGGTTTGTTATCTATGGCATTTATTGTGTTGAGGAATGTTCATTGTATGCCTAATTTGTTGAAAGTTTTTATCATGAAAGAATGTTGAATTTTAACAAATATTTTTATTTGCATTTTGAGATGATCATATGGTTTTTGTATTTGTTTCTCTTAATATTATGTATCACATTTATTGATTTGCATATGTTAAGCCATCTTTGCTTCTCAGTGATGAATCTCATTTGATCATTTGTATGATCTTTCTGCTATGTTGTTGGATTTAATATGTTAGTATTTTATTGAGAAATTTTGCATGTATTTTTATCAAGACTACATGTATGTAGTGCTCTTCTTTTATTCTGTCCTTGTCTCATTTTGCTCTCAGAGTAATGCTGACATAATAGAGAGTTTGGAAGAATTCTTTCTTTGAATTTTTAGTCTAAGAAAAAAAAGAATTAGTTCTTTATGTGTTTAGTATAACTCACCAGTTGAGTCATCATGTCTTAGGCTTTTCTTCATTAGAAAGGAAGCAAAGTATAGAGAAAAATGAGTTTAGTATTTAAGCATATTCAATTGGGGAAAAGAAAACACATGGAGAGGAAAATGAAAAAAAAATGGAAGCCAGAGTGTTATATAAGTTAATTATTTCCTTGTCATTGTTGAGTATAAAACTTATTTCCCCTATCCACTTAAGTTCTGAAATTGAAGGAAGAGAATTAAATTGACAAAAGACAGATTAACAGGAGCAAAGGACAAAGCTTATTTATGGAAGTTTGTGGAAGCATGCAAAAAAAGCGGATGAAAGAAGTGGTTAGAATTTAGTATATATAAAACATCTTTTTTTTTTTTTTTTTGAGTTGGAGTCTCACTCGGTCACCCAGAATGGAGTGCAGTGGCCGCTCCCCGGGCTCTCGCCTGCTGGGCTCCGGCAATCCTTCAGCCTCAGCCTTCCGAGTAGCCGGAATTACAGGCATGCGCTACCATGCCCGGCTGATTTTTTGATTTATTGTAGAGATGATGTCTCGCTGCCCAGGCGGGTCTCGAACCTGCAGGCTCAGGCAATCCACTCACCGCAGCCTCCCAAAGGCGTGGGATTACAGGCTGAGCCACTGAGCCCAGCTTATATAACATCTTAATAGGGGAAGGGGGGTAATGAAACAGTTATGGGTCAAAAAATGACCTTTAGGGGAAAAAAATGGGTCTTGAGGAGAGTAGATGGGAAACTAATAGTCTTGTGACCATGTTATCTACTCTACTTCTCATCCCAGTGCCAATTTGTCTTCAGTGATGGGAGTCAATTTCCCCTGCCCCAGTATAGGAAACATCTTTGGAAGAGAAAATTAAGACATTTAGATTTTTTTTTAGTTTTTAATTATTATGGATACATAATAGTTGTATATATTTATGGGGTATAACTGATATTTTGATACAGACATACATTGTGCAATTATTAAACCAGGGTAATTGAAGTGTCCATCACCTCAAGCGCTTATCATTTATTTGTGTTAGGAACATTCCTATTCAATTCTTTTAATTATTTTAAAATATAGAATATGTTTTGTTAGCTATAATCATCTATTGTAGCAGTTGAAATTTTTTTTTTTTTTTTTTGAGTTGGAGTCTCACTCTGTCGCCCAGACTGG
>NW_007259915.1:198783-218812 GCF_000164805.1 Carlito syrichta
CCAGGCGGTTCTTGAACCCGCGGGCTCAGCCAATCCACTCACCTCAGCCTCCCAAAGGCGCGGGATTACAGGCTGAGCCACCGAGCCCGGCTTGAACTTTTTTTTTTAAGTCTCTGCTTTTAGGCAGATGTACTAGAGGGGAGCGTGGGAATTTCACAAAGCCTCTCTGCATCTGATGATTATCAAATATCTTCAACTCAAAATAACTATTATGCCACAGTGGTATATTCTGAATCTTCTTATCAATGGCACCAACTTGTACTGGGTAAAGAAAACATGGAGGGGGAAATAAGTACTAGTCCTACATCCTTGCTGTCATCAAACAGGGACACTTGTCATTCACACAATTGAATTCCTGAGGGGATTTCTAATCATACATATTGATTAACTGTCATTATTTTTATTGCAATCTTTTGTACACTGACTTTTTTTCCTAAACATTTAGTTAGCAATAACCCAATAATAACAAAAACAAGACTCTGTTACAATCCAGCACTCTAGGTTTCTCTAATCATTTATGGGCTTCTATTTTCAAACATTTATATGAAGAAAGAGTTCTAATCAATGGAAAAAAGTAATAAAAATGGTATAAACTGACAAAATATACATATACTTGGAGAAACGGAATATACTTGTATTTATCAAGATTTTCATAATGTCTAAATTATTTGTATTGTTTACTTACATCATCAGTTACATTCTAAGGTGTCCATGATTTTTAGTCACTGAAAATACTGCAATCACACAGACAAAAGCACAACCCCTGGCAATGTACTTTTAAAAGGAAAATGTAACAGTGAAATAACTTTTATTTTCCTGTCCTTGTTATGACAGCCTGCTTATAAAATTAATTACAAGATTAATACATCAATGTGTTGCTTAATTAGTCAGAAATTTCTTGACATATGGATAGAAAGCCTGGGTGGAAATCCATTCCAGTCACCTGGAGAGAAATATATGAATTAATAGAATAATCTGTTAATTAAACACTCAAAAATGTCCAGCAAAGCTATTTAGTTCTAAATTACACAGTTTTTAGGTCTGAACAACATTGTAAGTGCAACGCGATTAGAGACTCTCTTTCTTTTGTCTCCGAGTTTCTAGCAAAATCAATCTGATAACTATCCCATGAGTTAGCCCTGAAGCAGATGCTCCCTACATTGTCTCTTTCAGCTGTCCAGAGCTCCCAGAAAATGAAGATAAAATAATTTCACACTTGTCTTTAAGATTCCCAGACACAGTGTTCCATTTAATTCTTTTCAAGAGTAGGTTATTATTTCAACAAAGTATATGTTCTAGTAAAAATATATAGCTATAGGGTGGGCATGGTGGCTCAAACCTGTAATCCCAGCACTTAGGGAGCCTGAAGTAGGAGGAATACTTTAAACCCAGAGTTCAAGACCAGCATAGGTTTAAGATCAGAATAGGCAACATAGTGGGATCTAACAAAAATGAAATAATTAAATAAATAAGCTGTGTGTGGTGGCATGCACCAGCAGTCCCTGCTACTCAGGAGACTGAGGCAGAAGGATCATCTGAGCCCAGAAGGTCGTGGCTACAGTGAGCCATGATCTTACTACTGTACTTCAGCCTGGGCAACAGCATGAGACCCTAACTCAAAAAATTAGACAGATTATAGATAGATAGATAGATAGACAGATAGATAGATAGATAGATAGATAGATAGAGGATAGATGCACAGTTGTACGGTCTTCGAGTCCCAAAGATTGTAGAGTTGCTATTCAAAGGTTTTTAAATACCTATAATAGTGGTTTTTGGTATATTTTCTCTAACTTTGTTATATACTTTTTTTTTCCTAAAGACAACAACATGAAGAATGCTAATCTACTGAACAAATTAAATTGCTCTAAGAAATACATTTCATTTCCTACTCTGAAACAATCTGTTAAATAACCCATAATTTACTAAGGTAAATACAGGAAAATTGCTACATTTTACTACAAATACTTTAATAATCTTGAACATGCTGTATTTAATATCCTAACCTGTAGTCATACTGGTTTAGTTTTACTTTAGCGACAGAATAATGAGAATAGAGTTAAGAAGATGTCTTGAATCTTTCTGTAATCCTCAGTTTATACATAGCAGTAAATTACATTTTCCAAAGCAAGTAGATTGGGGTTGAGGGTAATTTTCAGAAAAGGTAGACTAGATTTCAAGTCCAAGTAAACAAAAGATTGTCTTTATAATGCAATAAAAATCATTGGCAATTTTAAAATGCTTTTAGCAAAAGTGCACTTAAGCTATTGACATTAAATCCACATTGCAGATTACAGTTACATGTTGAAAAAGCAAAAGTAATATTACCAAGTATTTCAGAGACATTTTTTATGTATTAATAGAAAATTAAACAATTTCTACAAGCTAGCCAAATCAAATTACCCATTTCTTTGCACTCTTTCTCACTCTGTTCTTATTTATCATTCAGTATTTCAAATGGCAAGTATATGTAAGTAAATGACAACAATTTATAATTAAATTGCCCATGTAAATATGACATTTGTAGTAAAAAATGTATCTTACCCTTCAAACCCTCTTTTTTCCTGATACATTCTTTCTCAACCCCAGAGCATATTCAGAGAATAGCAACGCCATTAATCAATGGTATTAGATATAGTATACCCCCCTCACTCATTTAATCACAAAAAGACAAAGAATAAACAGTGATCATGGGATTGGCAGTAGTGGGAATTTGCCAGGGGAGAGGGTCACACCTCATCAACAAGGTTACCTGCATAATGAACACTTGTATACCTAACCCTGAATTCTACCCCACATCTTTAAAATAAAAAGATTAAAGGTAAAAAAAGGTATATCATTCAAATTTAAAATATTTTCAAATCTTTCCTTTTGATGTTTCTGTATTGTTTAACTATATTTTCATTTAAGAAAGATACTCACAATTAAGTATAATTATATAGAAAATTTAAAATAAAAATATACATATATTCTAAACAGTGCTTAAACCACAGTATAATGTACTACTTATTCTATTAGTTCACCTTTACTCAGAGAAGACCTAGAGGTAAGGTAGAGGGAAAGTCGTTTGCTTGGAAAATGATCATAGGAGAAGCCAGTAGAAGAGTACAAAGTGTGAAGCAGAAAGGGAAAGTAGCTTATCAAACAAGCATCTGAGTAGGGCAGCTGAAACTTCATCCCACTCAGAAGCTCTGAGGACTGCTATACAACGTTGACTTTAGAGTTATTCTGCATATGGGGCTAGAAAGCCGGGTTACTTTTCTGCAAGGAACTTATTCATTATTGACTGAGGGTTGTTTGTGAGGGGATGGTTACTGCTTTGTCTTTGCCAGCCTGGCCCACACAGTCAGAATGTCCTCTTTTCACCAGAGAAAACTCTGTGGTATGATTTTTTGATGAGATGACTTAGCTGGACTACAGTCCTCAGTTATTCAAACATTAATGGAGGTACTGCTGTTAAGGGATTTTGTTAATGTAATTTAATTGACTCATAGTTGACTTTAAGTGAAGATTATCCTGGATCATCTGGCTGATCCTGACTAAATCTATGGAAGGCTTTACATGTGGGCCTGAGGCGTCTCTGAAAGACAAGCAGTTCTGCCTGTGGACAAGAGCTTTGATCCCTGCTCTTGTATTCTAGCCTGCCATGTTCTTCTCTTTCTGAATCCTCCTTGCTATAGGTTTCAGACTTGCTTAGCCAACCACTGCAATTATGTGAGGCAAGACAACGCTAATTCTAGAGGTATATATACACATAAATTATACACGTTTCTCTGGTTGAAGGCTGACTGATACTCTCTCTGACCAAGCTGGAAAGATGCAGTTACTGGCAACCAGAAATGGAGTTGATGTACATGAAAATGATGTGCAAAGTGACTATAGGTGGAGCACTGAAAGAAGCCTCAAACTTCCCAGATTAATTTCTTTTGATCTTACTGATTTTTCCAAGGTGACTGATAGTAACATTCTCTGAAAAACAAATTTAAATTAGAAGATTTAGTAGAATACGCTATAGAAAATGCTGTTGCTTTGGTCCTGAAGATAAAGCTGGTATTTAGCATCTTCTTCTCTGCCACTACCTATTCTAGATATTCCTCATCTGAAAGTCAGTTGCCAACTTCTGTTGCTTGTCTTATAGAATAACCCAGATCTTTGAGAGGTCTGAGCCCCTGATAACCATGTCATTGTCATGCTATGGTTGTCTTGGCTCTAATCATTGTTCCAGAAGTAACAGCAGTGGAGGTTGAGGTCAGATCTTGAAGAGGAGAAGTCATCTGCTTCATATGTTGCTTTTGCATGGTCTTTAGACAAGTGTAATCTGATATCCTCTAGGATGAGGAAGGAAGCCAATTACGACAATCCAAAGGGTTCATGGAAATCTAGGTGTTCAATATTCTCAATTGCACCCATCATGGTGTTCCTATTTTGGGAGCCACTCTTTCCCTATGTGGATTATTTCTTTTACATAGAAGACATATTAAAACCGTAAGTGTAATTTTTTTCTGTGACTCTCATAATCATATTTTAGGTCAGTTTTCTGCACAATCTTCCCTCCAGCTGCAAGAGATGAGGGTCTTTTTGTTACAAAGCCTATGATTTTCAC
This sequence comes from Carlito syrichta, assembly GCF_000164805.1. NCBI lineage: Eukaryota > Metazoa > Chordata > Mammalia > Primates > Tarsiidae > Carlito > Carlito syrichta. The sequence continues at coordinate 203,387 of NW_007259915.1, forward strand.
ACTGTGCTTCTACTTCATAATTGGCTCAGTAGATTGTCTTTTGGTTGTTGTTGTTCAAGGAATGAGTGACAGTTAACAATATAAGACTCTATCCTCTTTACAACTTCATTTTCCTCTGCAGGCCTCCAATATTAGAGATTCTGAATAAGACAATGCACCCTTTTTTACCTGTACACTGTATCTCAAGACATCATGCCAGAGTTTATTACCACTTCTTTACCTATAATAACAGTCCTTTAAAAAAAATTATCTGGCTGAAAAGTGATCAAATTCTAAAACCCAATCTTGAGTCTTTGCTTTGTAGGTTCACATATGGTACCATCTGTCTTACTTAGAGTTTTTCCAAAAACAAAACCTAAGATAAGAATCTAAGTGCTAGTAGTTTATTCAAGAAGATATTGACAGGAAAATGAGAAATTAAATAAGAATGAAAGAAATCCAGCAAAAAGCATATTACCAAGCAAGTTCTTATATTTGGGAGGCAATATAGACCATATGCCTCAGAATCATTCTGCTAGAGGAGTAATGAATTATGCACCAGTTATTGTCACTCAGTAATTAGGTTGCAGAGGAAAGTCCTCTATCTCCCAGAATTTCTGACATTTCATTCACATTGGTGGTACATTTTCCTTCTAAAAGAGTAAGTCCTGGCCAGGCTTGGTGGCTGAGCCTGTAATCCCGTGCTTTGGGAGGTCGAGGTGAGTGAATTGCCTGAGCCCGCGGGTTCGAGACCCGCCTGGGCAACTTGGTGAGACCTCATCTCTACAATAAATCAAAAATTAGCTGGGCGTGATAGCGCATGCCTGTAGTTTTAGTTACTTGGAGCTGAGGCGGAAGGATCGCTGGAGCCCAGTTGGTCGAGGCTGTGATGGCCGGGAGTGTGCCACTGCCCTCCAGTCTGGTGACAGAGTGAGATACCAACTCAAAAAAAAGAAAAAAAACAGCAAGTCCTTATGAAGAGAGACACAGTGACACAGTGCTGACTTTTGGTAGTGAGGTGAGGGAGGACTGCAAAAATAAATGCAAAATTAAAACAATGCTGTTTAATAAATAACCAGAGCATATAGAAGGGAAGCCAATATCAATCACATTAATCTTTCAAATACTGTATTTACCAAATATAATATCTGTATCAGCCTTCAATTCACTTAGATAGATAAGGTACACATTCATAGTTATTAAGAAAACACAATAACAACTTTCAAGAGTCATTGGAAACCAGTATTCATAGTGGATGATGCAACATCAGGAGTAATAAGGTAATCAGCATCAGCATTCAATAAATGGTAAAGGGAGCTGAAGAGGCAAGACTTATACTATAGTTTCAACAAAAATATCATTATGAATATGGGGTAGGAATGACGTTTCCAAAAGAATATATGCAATAGTATATGCATCTGGGTGATTCTCGAAAGTAATTCAAGCAGCACAAATTTTCTTTTAAATTAAAGAAATTATTATTTTGTTTTCAAAAATATAAAGTGTATGATCCACTTAGAGTACATTTCTTTTTTGCAGAATGTGAAGTAGAAATTCATTTTTTAATTATGCATATAATATATACATACATGTATAAAAAAATAATCCCTGGGCAAACAACTTTTGCAGGTCTCCTGTCTACATAAACAATTATTTTTAAAATAGTATAAAATTAATGCATACATGTGAAATAGAGTTTTTAGATATCAGTTTAAAGGGTCTGTGGGCTTTATGAAACAAGTGTGTTCAAAGCTCTCAGAATAAGTAAGTATGACCATACTCGAAAGAGACATGATATAGAGCCTGCTGAGTGATGGACTGTGGAGTTTAGAGGTTGAGTATACATAGAGTTAAGAACACCTGCTACCACTCAGGTGTTGTAAGCCAGAGGTGATATTGCAGTGGAAACATGGTGGACAAAAGTCAATCAAACACCTCATACACATAGTTCTAACCCAAGAGAAAGGAATAGGCCAATAGTAGGTTCAGAGTCCTGAATGAATCCTGTGTGTAACATTGAGAGGCACACTAACCAGTGTGCCAGCACCTTTCTAGTTGCTCGATCTCACACAATCCCACAAAGGAAATACTGCCCCAGTCCATGGAAACAATCCACTCACCAGGTTACCCTACTGGAGCTGACACACATCCACAGAGCACAAGAACAATTATTAGTCCTATCAGTCTCTGAGCTCCTAAGGATAACGAATAGGCTCCTTGTCCAGGAGTATGAAAAGAGAATAGGAAGTGTGCCCCCAAGGAGTGAGGCCTTTATACTCTCACTGAGGGAAGTGACTTTCTTTGACTGGGGCAGTCTCTAAAGGGAGATGACAGCAGTGGCTATTTTGGAGCAAATTCTCATCACCTTGGGTATTTATTTAATAAGCACTTTATTCCTGAAGCATATCACAGCCTACAAACTTCTTTTTAAAAAGTATTTTGTAACTTTATTGTACGTATATGATCATAAAATTGGTTTTTGCATTTTGATGATATATCCAGCATATCCACTAAACTCTTGCTAAATAAAATACTTTGTGAAAACTTTGATCTGTTAATTGTGTGAATTATTTATTTTACATTAAACTGACTTTAAATTCTTTGAAGAATATCCAGTATGGTCATAATATATTTATCTCCATGCATTTAAAAATTTATTTTGCTGGTTCTATATTCCTGATGATTGTCTCTAATTTATCTAATACTATGATTACATTCGTTTTAAAAATGATTTAGGATGTTTTTTGTTTTTCTATTATCTGAAAAATATATGATGAAATATTGCAATTATCCACATATAGATATTTCTTAAAGTTAGAAATAAAACAGTCAACTGTTTAACTTTCTTTATGGAAAGATTTGTGCTAAAGATTTTTTTTTAGTGGTTCTACAAAGGTTCAGTTCTCTATTATTTTCCAAGAGATTTTACACTTCACATAAGTTAATACAGTCAATAACATACAGTTCATGGTATTTTCTTTTTTAATTTTGAAGTCTCTGCTGCAATGTTAATAATGTCTTCTTGTCTCATGATGACATGGGCACTAAGCAATCAGAAGGGATGCTGGCCATCAGAAATCAGTACAGATATACCAGTGAATACTTGATTTAAGGATCCCTATTGCTACATAACTACATGTATTTTCATTTCTCTCACTGAGATAATTAAGTAATTTTCTTCTTTTTCCTATTATTTGCTCAGTAGTTAAGTTTTAGCCAGTTTAAACTTAACCTCTCTCATTTAAAAATGTCACTATTGTGTTTTATTTTAAGCTGACAGATATGCTTGAAAAGTTACTTTTAATAATTGCTTAATAGTTAAGGTGTTTTATAAGATGAATATTACATTTTGATATACACTATTAGATTACATGTAGAGTTTCATATTTTTAATAAAGACAAAAGTTGTGATCAGCGTTGTCTCAACCTCAGACATACTATGTCTTTTTTTGTTTTTAGTTAGAGTCTCACACCGTTGCCCAGGTTGGAGTACAGTGGCAAGCTCAGGGCCACCCCAGTGTTGACCTGTTGGGTTCTGGTGATTCTTCTGCCTCAGCCTTCCAAGTAGCCAGAACTACAGGAGGGTGCTACTGCACCCAGTTAATTTTTGGTTTATTGTAGAGACAAGGTCTCATCAAGTTGACTGTACTGGTCTCGAACCCACGGGCTCAGATAATTCACTTGCTTAGGTCTCCCAAAGTGCTGGGATTACAGGCTGAGCCACCAAGCCCGGCCTGGAAGTACTATTTCTAATATGCAAGACCAAATTATAATGAAATAGTGGGTCTTCCCAATTACCACAATTCTTAAATTATGGAAATTATTTGGTGTGCAAACCACATATCAAACAGGTGCTCACCTATGTAACACATATCATATGTGGTCAGTAAGTTGTAAAACAAAAATAATATCCCATAAAATATGAAGTACTAATCTAAAGTTTTGATGGTTGTTTCTGTATGTTTGGTATTGCTGATATTCCAATATCCATAGATGAGATTCTACACATCTATCATACAAAATTCACTCAACATACAAAACTCCAGTATGCTTATGACACTTGTATATGCTATGAACAGCAATAATATTTTAAGTTTGAGTAATAATTTTAAAACAATATATATATTTGGCAATAAAAATAATATTGCAAAATATTTGTTTAATGTGTTTTATTATAATCTAGTTGTTTGAAAAATTAGTGTTCAGTAGTTTCTGTTTGTGGTAATTTCATTAAAATAACAAAACTCTGGATAGGCCATTTCTGCTCTGATAAATATAATGGTTTTCATTCTAAGTTTTCAAATTTCTAAAACCATAGCAGAAGATCTTTTAGGTTAAAGAGAAACAAGATCAAGTGACAGAATTGATTTTACCCAAAGTGGATTGTCCTAGTTAACAAAGGGAAAAATCTGAGCCTGGAAACCAAAAATAAGAAATAGATAAATAAAAATATATATTAAACTTTCAGTCAGGCACAGTGGCTCCCATCTGTAATTTCAGTTCTTTCAGGAAGCCAAGGTGGAAGGATAGCTTGAAGCTGGGGGTCCAAGACCTGCCAGGGAAAAATAGTAAGACTCTGTCTCTACAAAAAAACTACATATATTTAAAAATATAGACAGATGTGGTGACGAGTGCCTGTAGTCCCAGCTATTCAGGAGGTTGAGGCAGGAGGATTGCCTGGTCACAGATCTAGGTCTCAAAAACTCATCAATAAATTAGACATAATTTATTTTAATTACACTCTATGTGTATTTTATTTCCATGAAATAATTTTTGTTTTGTTGTACTTATATAATTCTTTTTAAAAGTTTTTCCTCACAAATCATCTTTTATTTGAGCTAATTCATGAAACAGTTTGAATAAGTCAGTAAAATTGTTAATCCTCTCAAGATGTCAAATAACTTAGATTCTTAGGGAATGATGAGTTTCTTGAAAAGTATTCTAGCATAAGATAGAATGCTTTAGATTATCTGATTCTATGCTATTTCTCAATATTGCTATATGAAAATGAGTGTCAAAGAGCTAAATCTTCTGAAGTAATAGTATTCAGAAACAGCTGCATACTCCATTAGGATGACAGTTCTAAAATGTAGAAAAAATAGTGCAGAAAAAAGTTCCCAAAATACATTTTAATCACATCTCTTCAAAACAGCAAATACGCATAACTGCGGATTTAAAAATCAATGCCCAACTAATAAGTAATGCACTATTACTGTTCCTAATTATTTTAAAGTAATTCTCATTGGGTAAAAATGTAAGTGAAATGAGCAGGTTAGTTTAAACATATGTCTAAAATGGCTTTTATATTCCATATTGATTGTAAAAGTATTTTGAGTACTGCCTGATTTGAAAAAAATCTTACATTATGCAGAAAATACAAAAGCATTTTTAAAAATCATTTTCAGTATTAATATCATGTTTTAGCAAAATACTCATAGAAAAATATTTAAGGTGTTCTAAAAATGTAAAAACTAGTTTATTACAAAATAAATTAGCAGAGCTAATATTAAATGTGCATTTTGAGCTAATGGTAAGCTCCATGTTCTTGTATAGATAGTTGTAATAAGATATCTAAAGCAAGACTAACAAATGGCACAATTATCTAATGAAAATTTTAATGAAATTGAAACTCCAATAATTGATTCAAGACCTGGAGTTGTCTTTCCAGTGTATCTTCACAATATTGTAAATTACTAGTAAACATAAAAAAATTCTTAACTGTAGCAACTCATTCTATTTGGAAACAAATATAACTTAATGTTAAGATTTCATTAAAAGTAATAATTACTTTAATAGCTGCAAAAATATTATGTTCAAAAAAGAAAAATAAGTTTATATTGATTTAAAGTAAAATTTTGAAGAAATCTATATAATTAAAAATATTAATTTTCATTACAGATGGGACACATTCACATAAGTTGAGTAATGGGTTCAAACAGATAGAAGAGATAAGATCTAGAGTTAGATGAGTAGAGTGACTTAGCTTATAATAACCAATAGTATATTTCAAAATAACTAGAAGACCTAGAATGTTCTACCATAAAGAAATGACAAATACGTAGTATGATAGATACCCCAAGTACACCAACTCAATCTTAACAAATTATATGAATATATTAAATTATCACGTCTCCCTAAATTATGTACATCTATTATGAATCAAAAATAATAAGTAATCAAATGTTATAATCATTAATGAAATATTTTTTTTTTTTTGAGTTGGAGTCTCACTCCGTCACCCAGACTGGAGTGCAGTGGCCACTCCTGGCCACCGCAGTCTCAACCTACTGGGCTCCGGCAATCCTTCCACCTCAGCTTTCCAAGTAGCTGGAATTACAGGCATGCGCTACCACGCCCGGCTAATTTTTTGATTTATTGTAGAGATGAGGTCTCGCCAAGTTGCCCAGGCGGGTCTTGAACCCGCGAGCTCAGGCAATCCACTCACCTCAGCCTCCCAAAGGCACGGGATTACAGGCTGAACCACTGAGCCCGGCAATGAAACCTTAGTAGTATTTTCACATGTAATTTGCAAAATGCAAGAACAAAAATTTAAAATTAAATACTCTTCATTGGCATTTTGATGATAATTAAAAAAAAATCAAACCCTAATTTATTTTGAAGCATAAATAATAGGTTATAACAGTAACTAGGCAGCATGGGATCAAACAATAGATGAATAGCTTTTATTTATTTTTAATTTTTAATTATAAAGATGTGAGATGCATTTCAGGGTTATGTATATAAACATGGATCATGCAGGTACCCTTGTTGACGAGGTGTGCCCCTCCCTCTCCTAGTAGTTTCCCTCAAATGCCAATACTACCCCACCCCTGACAGTTCCCACTACTGTCCGCTTTCTTATTGCATTATAATTATTCAAGTTCCGTTTATGACTGAGAACATATGGAACTCTGTTCTTTGTTTCTGTGATAAATCACGGAGTATGACTGACTCCAAGTTCATCCAAGTTGCTACAAAGTTCATATATTTGTCCTTCACTATGGCTGCATAATATTCCATCATGTATATGTGCCACATTTTTTTGTCCAGTCCAGCTTCGAAGGATAACACAATTGGTTCCATGTTTTTGCTCTTGTGAATAGCATAAAGATACCTGCAGGTATCTTTTTTGTAGAATGATTTGAGTTCCTCCGGGTATATTCCCAATAGGGAAATTGCTGGATTATATGGAAGGTCAATTTCTAGTTCTTTCAGGAATCACCACAATGTCTTCCAAAGAGTCTGCACCAGTTTGCATTACCACCAGCAGTGTAGATGTGTTCCTTTTTCTCCACATCCTCACCAGCATCTGTTGTTTTTTTGTTTTATTAATGATGGCCATTCTTACAGGGGTGAGGTGGTATCTCAATGTGGTTTTGATTTGCATTTCTCTGATGATGAGTGAGGCTGAGCACATTTTCATGTGTCTGTTGGCTGCCTGTATATTTTCTTTTGAGAAGTGTCTATTCATGTAGTTTGCCCACTTTTTAAAGGGGCTGTTTGTTTTTTTCCTTTTGGCATGTTTGAGTTCCTTGTAGATCCTAGATGTTAGGCCTTTGTCGGATAAACTGTTGGCAAATATATTTTCACATTCTGTGGGCTGTCTCCCTGCTCTCTTGATGTTTTCTTTTGCTTTGCAGAAGCTTGTTAATTTGATGAAGTCACACTTGTCTCTTTTATTTCTTAAGGTATTGGGCTCTGAATAGGAATTGGTTGCCAGTTCCAATTTCCATAAGGGTGTCTCCTGCATTTTCTAAGATTCTTATAGTTTGAGGTTTTACATTTAGGTCTTTGATCCATTTAGAGTTAATTTTTGTGTATGGTGATAGGTAAGGGTCCTGTTTCAGTCTTCTGCATGTGGTCAGCCAGTTTTTCCAGCACCATTTACTAAATAGGTTCTCCTCTCCCCAATGGTTGTTGTTGGAGGCTTTGTCAAAGATGAGTTGGTTGAGGAAAAGAGGCTTTGCTTCCGGAATCTCTATGCTGTTCCATTAGTCTATGTGCCTGCTTTTGTAGCAATACCAGGCTGTTTTGTTTACTGTAGCCTTATAGTAAAGTTTGAAGTCTGGAAGTGTGATACCTCCTGCTTTGTATCTTTTGCTAAGTATTGTTTTACTATTCGTGGTCATTTATGACTCCATATGAATTTCTGTATTGTCATTTCCAGGTCTGAGAAGATTGATGCTGGTAGTTTAATGGGTATTGCATTGAATCTGTAGATTGCCTTCAGTAGGATGGACATCGCAACAAAGTTGATTCTTCCTATCCATGAGCATGGAATATTTTTCCATTTGTTTGTGTCTTCTTGGATTTCTTTAAGCAGTGTTTTATAATTTTCATTGTAAAGGTCTTTCACTTCTCGGGTTAGAAAGATACCGAGGTATTTCATTTTTTTTTTTTTTGGTGGCTTTTGTGATTGGGATTGTGTTTTTTATTTGGATCTTTGCCCGCTTGTTGTTGCAATTGTCTTTTGCATATTTATTTTGTACCCTGATACTTTCCCAAAGTCCTTTATCAATGCAAGCAGGCTTTTGACAGATTCTCTTGGGTTTTCAAGGTATAGGATCATATCATCAGCAAAGAGGGACAACTTGACTTCTTCTTTTCCTATTTGGATACCCCTGATTTCCTTCTCTTGTCTAATGCCTGAGCTCTGACTTCCAAAACAATATTGAATAAGTGGGTTGAGAGTGGGCAGCCTTGTCTTGTTCCAGTTTTCAGGGAAAATGATTCTAGTTTCTGTCCATTTAGCAATATGTTAGCTGTAGGTTTGTCATAGATGGCACTTACTATTTTGAGGTATGTTCCTTCTATACCTAGATGTTTGAGGGTTTTTTATCAAGAAGGAATGCTGGGTTTTATCAAATGCTTTTTCTGCATCTAATTGAGATAATCATGTGTTTGTTTGTTTGTTTTTACATCTGTTGATGTATTTAATGACATTTATGATCTTGTGAATGTTGAACCAGCCCTGCATCCTGGGGATGAAGCCCATTTGGTCATGGTGGATGACATTTGAGATGTGTTTTTGAGTCTGATTTGCTAGAATCTTGCTGAGGATTTTTGCATCTATGTTCATAAGGGATATTGGCTTGTAGTTCTCTTTCTTTGTTGAATCTTCACCCGGTTTGAGTATCAGTATAATGTTAGCTTCATGGGGGAGAATTCCATCTTTCTCAATTGCCTGGAATACTTTCAACAGGATTGGTATCAGCTCCTCCTTGTAAGTTTTGTAGAATTCTGCTGTAAAGCCATTCAGTCCTGGACTTTTTTTTTTTTTTTTGTAGGTAGTTTTCATATGACAGAGTCAATTTCTTGGGTTGTTATTGGTCTATTTAGTGTTTCAATGTCTTCTTGTTTTAACCTGGAGAGGTTTTGTGATGTTAGAAACTCCTCCATTTCATCTAGGTTATCAAGCTTGTTTCCATATAGGTGTACATAGTAATCTCTGATAATCTTTTGTATTTCTTCGGGGTCAGTTGTGATTTGATCTTCTGTATTTCTGATTGTGGTTATTTGGGCTTTTTCCCCATTTTTCTTTGTCATTCTGGCTAGGGGTCCATCAATCTTGTTAATTCTTTAAAAGAACCAGCTTTTTGTTTTGTTGATGTTTTCTATGATATTTTTGTCCTCTATGTCCCATATTTGGGGTCTTATTTTGTGATTTGGATTTTTCTGCTAAAGTTGGGGTTTTGGCGGTCTTCTTGTTCTAGCCTCCTTAGGTGATTTGTTAGGCTCTCCACTTGTGGTCTTTCTATTTTCTTGTTGTATGCTCTTAGAGATATAAATTCCCCTCTTAAAACCTATTTCATGGCATCCCAGAGGTTTTGCTAAGATGTTTCCCATTTTCACTTGTTTCCAGGAATCTTTCACTTTCTTCTTTTTCAGTCAGATGGCGACTGGGTAGTTTGGTCCGTGAGACCCTTGTGAAAGAGAACAACCATAAAGACTCTTGCTCTCCCCTGGGGGCTGCGGCTCTCATTGTTGCCAGCCGGCTTTTCACACGCTACTCGGTCGCCGTCTCATTCACCAGTGCTGCTGCCATTACCACCACGGCTGTCACCCCGCTCCTGCCTGGGGTGACCTCCATGGCTCCCAGACCCATGAAGCTCCCCTCAAGCACTGCACTACTGAAACCAGTGCCACTGCTTCCACTAGCACCCTTCACTGGGAGCCAGGCTTGTAGAACTCCTCCCAAGCACCACTGAACCAGAGGCTGCCACCGCCACTACCGTTGCCTGCTCCCTCCTGCCCTGGGTTGCCTCTGACTTCTGCCCAGCCCACCTGAGTAGCCCAGTGCTAAGCTGGCCTGCATTTCCCGGCAGTCTCGGGTTGCAGCACAAAAAGAGATCAGCTGAAGCCCCACCTCCGCCCACCTCCCAGCTTGGGATCCAAGGTAACATCAAAATGGGAGGGACAGAAGCCCCTCTCCCATACTAGATAGACTTAGGCCAGATCTGAGTGGCAGATTTGCCAGGTAGCCCAGTTCTGAGTCACCCTCCACAACAGGTCAGGGGCAACTGACACTAAGTGTGAACAACTCTACCAGCCACCAGCCCACAATGAGAGCTAGAAATCAGAACTGAAAAGACATTGAACTTAAAGACATTGACAGTGTGCTTGGTTCCCTTATTTAAATTTTATTATTATTATTATTATTCTTTGTCTGTTTATCCTACCCATCTTTTTTTCCCTTTTCTCACTCTTCTTACTGTTATCAATAATGTTTTTATACTTGGTTTGGTTCTATTAGTTTGCTGACTTTATTCTATTCTATTTTTTTTCCTTTTAGACCTCAAGTTTGTTTAGGCAAATAGTACACCAATAAGGAGATTAGTTAGCTTGTATGTTTGTATGATTGTATGTTTTAGTTTTTTGTATTCTTGTTGGTTTGTTTGTTGTTGTTGTTGTTGTTTTTCTTTTTACTCATATCTGTCTTTGTGTCTCTTTTCATCTGTTAGTGGGTATGTTTGTCTCTTTTCCTTCTTACACTTCTCTCTTCTTCTTCTCCCCCCTGCTCCCTGCTCCATTCTTTTCCCTTTTCTTACCTCATTTTGCTTTCAGGAAGTAAACCTATAACCCCACTTCATGGACAGATTGCAAGTCAGTGGGAAGTAGTTTCCAGATTAACCATACACCTGTCGGTGGATACTGGGATCTGCAGATAGATTTTGAATCACAACTCCCCCCTCAATTAAATCTCAAAACTGCAAAAAGGATTGCCACTGACCTACAGTCCAGCTCCAGAATTGAACAAAGCCAGAGGATATACATAACGAAGAATAGGAGACTGAACAAACAGATGTAAAAGCAACCCCTCCATCCCTGAACAACAGAATTAAAGAAGACAGGGGTTGGGGGAAAGATGAATAGCTTTTAAGAGGCACTCAAGTGTTTGTTTCTTTTATCTGCCTTCACTCCTTATAAATCGTCCCTATCTAATTAATTCTAAGTGAAGTTCAAAGGCAAAACTTCTCCATTCTAAAGTAGGAGTAATGGAGAAGTCCTAACCTTGATTAACATGATTTAAGCACAAAGATTGGGACAACTTTGAAAAAGGTAAAGATTTTGAATTTGATATAGAGTCAGCATGCATTAATAAGGTGTCCTCTTTTAGCTCTCTTGCTTCTATTTATCCAAGTAACAAGATTTTGGTTCAAGCTCAGATTTCCCTCTTCCCCTCCTTGGCTTCTCTGCCATCCACGAGGGTATGAGGATGTGTCTGCTACCTGCATTTGAGTGAAGATTGGAGCTGAAATCTAAGTCATCCATTTGAAGAGTTTAAATCTACCTTGTTCAGTGTGTCTCTACCATGCTCTCTCTTATTCCACTGCCTTTTTAACTACCATTGTGTGCTATGATGTGAATGTTTGCGTCTCCTTCTCTCACGAATGGGAATAGTGCCCTTATTAAAATGGTCTCAGAGAGGTGCCTTATCCATTCCATCAAGTGAGGATATAACTAGAAGGTATTATCTATGAACTAAAAACTAGGCCTTTACCAGGAACTAAATCTGCCAGAGCCTTGATCTTGAGCTTCCCAGCATTTAGAACTCTGTGAAAAAAATTTTTGTTGTTCATAAGTTACCCAGTTTAATGTAGTTCATTACAGCAGTCCAAACAAACTAAGACAGAAATTTAGTACTGAGAAATGGGAGTGTTGTTGTAAATAAATAAATAATAATAAAAAACTAAAAATATGTACTTGCCTTTAAAACTGGGTAATGATTAGAGGCTGGAAGAGTTTTGAAGAATGTGCTAGAGAAACCTATATTGAACTGACTTTTAAGGGTGATTCTGTGTGGGCTCACCAGAGGGGAGAACTACAGAGTCTGAGTCCTCTTAGAGAATACCTAAGTGTTCATGAACAGAATTTTGGTGGAAGTATGGGCTGTTACGGCCATTCTGATAAGGTTTAAGACAGAAATGAAGACTCTGAGGACACCTTGATATTGGGTTTTGCAGTCTCTGGAATTGTGAGAAACAAATATCTGTTGTTTATAAGTCACTCAGTTGATGATATTTTGTTATGGCAGTCATAGTGGCTAAGACAGTATATTTTTCATTTTATTCAATAAAAAGTTTCAAGTCTCATGTTTGAACTTAGGAAAATCTATAAATTGGTCATTTGTAATTCCATTCTAGGATATTCAAACTTATTCCACTAGTTTTAATTAAAGAGCCAAAAGAAGTTTGTTGAGTTCTGGAATTAGACTACGAAGCCACAGACAAGCCAGTAATCAAGTGCTCTTTGCCTTTGCTTGCCACTATCTCCTATACATGTCTATTCCTTGAAGGCATTGTGTAGAGGAGAGGTGGATTGCCAAAATCACATTTGGGACCTATTTTAAGTCATTCAAATATCTGTAAATAATTGTTTAAACATTTTTCTAGAACACAATAAATAAAATTCATAAGAAATACAATGTTTACAAAATGAGTTGATAAAGCAAGTATCTGGTACCATCACTTTTTGTTCATCATTTTTTTTATAACTTTCAGATACTTATTGAGCATTTAGCATATTGTAGATATTATACTAAGACAAGTAACATTCTTGTAACTCACAATTATGAAGGTGAGCTAGTGAGAAATGACTAAAATAGAGTGTGAAAAGTATTTCCACATATCTCTATTATTAGTACTTTCTGTTCATAGTAAAGACTCTAGACTCTGGAAAATCCAAAAAGATACTCTAAATGATAGGAGAAAAATATCATCTTTAACATTATCTTAGTAGTATATTAAATGGATCAGCTATAACATTGTCAATGATGGAGTGAAGTAGACATGAGAAATCAAACTAAGACTAGAAATATTGAAGATGAAACTCTAGTGAGGTTTTAACCAATATAAATAGCACACAGAGAAAATAGAGTTTCTTTTAATACAGTACATGAAATTTTAGCTAAACTTTTCAATAAATGTCTTTATTGAGCAAGGAAGTACTGAAAATGACTAATTTTCTTTTTTGCATTAATTAATATGTAAGATTTTAATTGAAAATAAGGATGTTTTATTATAGCTCTCATTATTATATTATTTAAAGCAAGGCCAGCAATATACTCAGCAAAATAAAATATGTTTTAGTAATTTTCATTTGAAACAAAACTTTACAGTCTTTTCTTCTTTCACAGCTGCTATAGCAGGGACAAAATATCTTACCTCTTGGGTTTTTAAAATTTCTTTCAAGGCATGACATACAGTGTTTTCAATTCCATGCAAGACATACAGAATCCCTCAAGAGACTTCATAATCTGTGAGTCCCCAGACAATAGAATGATGATTTAAAGCAATGAGACTGGCCGGGCATGGTGACTCAAACCTATAATCCCAGCAATTTGGGAGGCCGAGGCAAGAGAATTGCCTGAGTCCATGGGTTCGAACCAGTCTGGGCAACATGGTGAGACCTTATCTCTACAATAAATTTTAAAAAATTGCCCGGCATGGTAGCACACGCTTATAGTTCTGGCTACTTAGAAGGCTGAGGTGGAAGGATTGCCAGAACCCAGCAGGTCGATGCTGGGGTGTCCATGAGCATACCACTGTACTCCAGCCTGGGTGATGGAGTGAGACTCCAACTCAATAAAATAAAATAAAATAACATAAATTAAAATAGACTAGGCCAAAGGATATTGCATACAGTGAATCCAGGAAAGACTAATGCTTTCTCAGCCTCACTCTCCCTATATATAAGAGATAAAGAATTTCAAGAGTTAAATGATATTATCCTAAAGAATGCATTGGTGGATTTCTCCTCATTGTAAGGTAGGAAGGCTATAATATCTGTTCTCTTCTCTTGCTATGATATCTCTTTGAAACAGAGTCGTAGATTCCAGCTGTTACTATACATCTCTGAATATCTGGTTACATTTTTTAAAAGCATATTCCCAAGCACTTGACCCATAGACTCTGTGTTAGTAAATCTACATCTGGGTCCAGGAAGTTGCAATGGTAGAAACAGTTGAGTGACTCTCATACAAGTGGTCCAAGTTCTGCATTAATCTAGATGAAGTAAACTGGCTAAGCATGGAACTGAATCTCAGAGTCTGCTCCAGGATGGAGCTTCCAATTGTGTGAATGTTCCCAAGGAATACAGATATTCGAGGGTTGGAACACTGAAGGCTACAACCCAAACACAGAATATAATATGTTGTCATAGACTATAAAGTGAACTATTTTGATACTTGAATAGAATTTTTTAATGTTTAAGCTTTTGTCAATTAAAACACACACACACATACACACTCACACAGGCTTTTGTTCTTCTCCATTTATGGAGATTATGAATGAATACTAAACAATCTTTTTGGAAACTTAGAAAAGAACTGTTTAAATGCTTTGACATAATTCAGTACTATTTCTGGAATTTAGGTTATCTGGGCTGTAGTTCCTTGCCACCTTAGATAGTAAGTTTGAAACCTTTAGGTAAGCTTGAAACCTTTAATATAGCAATGAGATGAGTCAAGACCAAGCAGAATTGACTTTCACCCTTAGGTTATGAAAATATAACCTGTTGAGTAAAAATCTTAGTAGCCATCAGTTCTCATAGGAATTAACTGTATTTATTTCTTAAAAATACTGGAAGGCATAATATGTGTTATGAAATAAAATAATCTCCTTGATTCCCAACTGTTCTCATAAAGTGTTGCTAGTGGGAGAGGTTGTAGATGGAAAAATATCAGAAAGTCTTAGACAACGAGTGAAAAATTTTCCCAAGAAAATAGTTCTTATTTCAATTATAACAGCCATATTTGTTGCTCACTACTGCATTGGGGAAAAAAACAGAGAAAATATGTAGCATTATTAAAATATGATTGGCCGGGCTCGGTGGCTCAGCCTGTAATCCCGCACCTTTGGGAGGCTGAGGTGAGCAGATTGCCTGAGTCTGCGGGTTTGAGACCCACCTGGGCAGCGAGACCTCATCTCTACAATAAATAAAAAAATC